>NC_137828.1:46326914-46491914 GCF_963921795.1 Nannobrachium achirus
CTGGCCAGTGATGAGGGATTTGGGATCTCCATATCTCCATAGCCTATATGGGAAACGAGGCGAGGAGGTCGCGCCATCTGTTTAAGCTTTGGGTCATTCATGGTGCTCGGGTGGTCGTGGCCTCTCGTGGGCCGTGCCCGTGGCATAAACAATGGACCTTGATAATGAAAAGGATCTTATTTTGAAACCCTAGTTAGTTTTACCGGTAGTACGGTGTGTACTTGCAGTGACTTGACGCAGCTTAGGTGTAGATCATCATGGAGTAGCAGAATAGCAGTGACCTGTGGTCAGACCAGTTAACTCTTCATTAGCTCTGCTGTATTGTTGTTGTACTTTGAACCATAATTTCATGTTTAAATGGCTGCCGTTGTTTCCAGTTGGTTTGCGGCGTGGAGAGTTGTCAGGTTAGCAAGGTAAGAAAACAAACAAACAAACAAACATTGAGCTGCTTTTAATTTGTCTGTAGGTCAAATGTAAAATAACTCCTAAACTAGACAATGAACGTCAGTTGTCATCAAGTTCTCATGACTAGTCACTAGTCTACGTAACTAGCAGCTCTGTTAACTACAACTAATCTGATAACTATACTATAACGACAACAATGTACTGTGTTATTTGTAGATAGCCAGCATGCTATCTAGCATACTAACAAACAACTGCAATCTCAGGTCGAATCATAGAAACTTAATTTATACAACATTACAGATCTACAAGTCTTGTGAAAAGAAAGAAAAAGAAAAAGAGCAGATCTATAAGCTATAGCTTGTACAAGCTATAGCTTAGAGATCTGCTATTTTTCTTCCTTTTTTTCTAGCAAGCTAGACCCTCTTAAGGCGGATAACTTGTGTGAACTTTGCTCTAGATTCCTTTTTATGGAAGCCAGAGTGCACAGAGAGAGAGAGATGAATGGTGATATATATTATAAACCAGTGGTTCTCAAAACGCCCTCATGTCAAGGACCCCCAAATGAACGTGTGTTTAGCTGCGGACCCCCAGCAAGGCAGCAACCCCATATAAAGATTTGTGTTGTTAAATATGGTGACCTTCTGATTTCAAGCCAGTGGTTCTCAACCTGTGGGTCGGGACCCTCAGAGGGGTCCCCAAATTATTTTGGGGGGTCTTCAGATGATTAACTTCATCATGTGCAAGTTAACATTGTTTTCTCACTCAACAGTAAACAAACCAACATAAAGTTTAAGCGTATAGAGAGGGTTTAAAGTGACAATTTAAGGACATTCTAATAGCTCTCCAATAACATTGGTCAAATTGTCAAATATTAGAGGCAGAAATTGTGAAAATAGCAGATCTACCTGTCCTGCTCACAACGCCTTGCAACGCAGTGTAGATCTGCTATTTTCACAATAGAACCGAGGTTAAGAGAGAGGTTAAGGGGTGTGTGTGTGTGTGTGTGTGTGTGTGTGTGTGTGTGTGTGTGTGTGTGTGTGTGTGTGTGTGTGTGTGTGTGTGTGTGTGTGTGTGTGTGTGTGTGTGTGTGTGTGTGTGTGTGTGTGTGTGTGTGTGCGCGCGCGCGCGCGAAAATATTGACAGACGGCACACGTTGACAGCTTCACCTGTAACTGCTCATGCATTAGATACATTCAATTTTGATAGGATAGATCTGATCTGATCTGATTTTTTTTTTTTTTTTCCAAGTTGGTGATTAAAAAACACAACTATAAACAATACACACACACACACAATGTGGAGTTAAGTACGTGAATGCAGATACAGATTAGGGCTGCACGATTTTGGGAAAATATCTAATTGCGATTTTATTCGTGATATTTCTATATTTATGTTAAGGTCGGATAAGTGATAGTTTGTTAGTTTTTTGTTAAAAGGTTGATGTAATAAATTATTTTAACAGAAATAAAATCACTTCACTACCTTAAGTCAAGCTTCCGAAGCTTCTGTTGGATATTTATACGAGTAATACGTTTAAAAATAAATTGAATTAATAACTAGGCACATTGGCAATCATGCAAATGGTTTGATTCAGTTCAGTTATATTTTCAAAAGATTCCCTTGTATTTTGCTTATTAGCAATATAAAACATTTTTATAGTCAGAAAGATCTCAGTAATGGTATTGTCTGCCTCTCATTATTGTCAAGGATGAAAGTACCGTATGTCGCTGCCTTGCTGTCATCAAGGCAAAAAACAAAATGCACCCTAAGACACACCATACGTTTCACATGTGTGCAGGGGACAGAGGAGGGGAGCCACCGTCACACAGAAATGACTTTTGCGATTATTATGCACCTTTGCGATTTGCTAATTGCGTGGTTCCAAATCGCGATTTCGGTTTAAAAACGATTAATTGTGCAGCCCTAATACAGATACTGTATATCGCAATACTACATGGAAACCTGCTCTGACTGTAAAAATCAATAACAATATAATGTGTAAAACATTATGTTCTCCCTTCCTACACCCCCTCACCCCTCCCTTTCAGGGCAGTCCATCCATCAGTCATTCCCAGTCTGAAGTTCCACACCAGTGGCTCTCCTATGATGGGTTTGTAGGATGTTTTCTGTTAAAGGGGTATTTCACTTTTAATAAAAAACTTTTGGTCATTTTATCGTCTAATCAGGCTCTTGAGAACATCCTGGACAGTTTTTGAATTTCTTCATTCGGTATTTAGATATTTGATAATGAATTTCCCCTCTTCCAGGACCATTCAGAAGGTGTCAGGAGTCACCAGAAAAAAAGGACTGTTGTTTTCATTGAATCTATCATGGTTAAAATGGAGTTTGAAGTTACAATGGGTTTGTATAGGAAGGTCTTGGAAGGGGGGAAATGAATATCAAATATCTAAATACAGAATGAAAAAATTCAAAACTGTCCTGGGTGTTCCCAAGAGCCTGATTAGACGATAAAATTACACAAAGTTTTTTTTAAAGTGAAATATCCCTTTAAAGCTCAGTGTTGATAAGATTGTGTTTTGTTCCTTTTATTTGCTACAACTCTTGTCACCTGCACAGAATCTCCACTGTAACGGAATACTACAAATAGTGTTACCTTCTCCTGTGTTTTAGCTACGGTGGAGGAGTTCAACAATGCTAAGAGTCAAATGGGTACCCTGAAGAAAGACCCTGGAAACGAGGCTAAACTCCAGATCTACGCCCTCTTCAAACAGGTACAGACAGCTAGGGAAAATCTCATGACCACAGATCCACGATTATTGTGCCCAAAGAAATTGCGATTTACGATGTTATAGCGATAAACAAAATATTCCCAACATCCATTATTCTGGGTCAGATCTACTAGCCCACAATGCATCGCGTTTGAGCTTATAGACTGGCTATCTTTTGGCAAAGAAATTTGGTAGAGAGTTAAAAAAAAAATACTGTATCAAGTACGTTATTTCCAGGTCCGTTTGAACAATTATAGAGGGTTTAAATGCTACCGGATGTGCAGCTCGGCAAATATAAGGTGAATTGATCCCGGTGCATGAATGAGGATAATTTCACGATAAATATAAATCTCCACGATACGATTATTGTGAGCTTCTTTTATCATGATAAAAACTTTTATCATGATAAAAACTATCATCCCATCGCTACTGTCAGCTGGCAACGGCTGCAAACCACGCTGTGTGTGTCTACACTAGGGTTTCTCAAAAGCAAAACAACAAGGCAGTTCAAAATGCTATACACGAAAAAAAAGCAGAGAGTGGAGCCTCTGTTTATTGTTGCTGCATATTATTATTAATTATGCGTCATGCATTTTTTATAAAATGCATGACGCTATATTATAGCGTCATGCATTTTATTAAAAAAAAAGACAAAGCATGATGGTTCATTTTTTCATTCTCATAACAGTTGTTTTTGTTTTAAAATATATATATATTATGTGTTTCTGAATCTGATTCCATCATTGTTATTGAAGTCTGATGCCTCTGAAGACATTTTAAACTACAAAAAATTTAACTTGCCACAAGTGTTGGCGTTGTGACGATTTTGTAATTTGCGTCCATAGTACTATAAACTTAATACGTGAATATACATGCATATGTGACTAACACCATAATAGCATTTTGAGGAAGTATGGTACGTTTTAATTCGATTTTTCCACTGGAATAACTGTACATTGCTGTGTAAAGGATGTACACTACACAAGAGCTTGGGTAGTGAGATAGAGTGTGTGTCACACAGAGAGGCTGCATGCATCCAGAGTTGCATTGTTCAATGAACAACATTCTTTCAAAGAGAAATATTGGCATAACTAACAGTGATGTCATTACGTGCGCATCCCGCATCAAAAACTCATTCAAGTCGCCCAGGGACTCATTCTTGTCATGGTCCTGGGGTCCCGGGGATGCGCCTCCATTGGAGTCCATGTTAAAATAATTTAGCGGGTCGCGGTAAAAGAAAAACATTTTAAAATTCCAGACACCACCATTGTTCATGGGTGAAAGCATCCTACTTTACCCTACGTTAACACAAATAAAATCCACGTAGAAAGTCTTAAACAGGCGATAGAAACGTAAATGTTTTGATTCCACCGACGTCCGACGCCATTTTGCGCGCCCGAATTCATTAGGGGCACATGTTTTAGTAGTTTTAGTAGTTCTAAGTTCAAACATTAGCCAAATTTTAAAATAAATATAAGAAATAGGCAAACATTTTGAAAATAGCCGATGTACAAGCTCACAGTGCTCGGAAACATTGTATTGAGGACTCATAAAACTTTTCTGGGACCCATTTGAATGACCACCTGTGGGTCCCGGGACCCATTACATTGAAAACCTAGTAACATCACTGAACTAAGAGAACGGAGAAGAATATATTTAGATGGAATGTCCAACTACAATGCGACAATTCAACTACAATTCATTAGCATAAATCCTTTCTGACCAGATAGGGTTTCGTTCCTGTTGTGGAGTGGACCATGATCAGGTCATGATGTCGACATGACTGCTGAAGATCCACAACAGGATCGAAATGTTGTCAGCCAATTAAAGCTGTTTTTGTACCTCCTCTGGTGTGCGTGCCTATCCTCGCCTTGAACATCTTTAACCCAGCACCCACCAGTCGATGTGTGTGATCCAAGTTCTCCTTCAAGAGAGAGAGAAAGTAATTTTGTGAGCAAGTTAATTGTGGGTCCTGTGTAAGGTGGAGAGAGCATTGGTTAATGTGAGAGAGTGTGAACGTGTCTGTGTCTGTGTTTAATGCGTTATCCATCTACCGTGTGTACTTCACCAGGCTACACAAGGACCTTGTAACACTCCTAAACCAGGGATGTTGGACTTCATCAACAAGGCTAAATGGGACGCATGGAAATCGCTGGGCTCCATATCACAGGTAGTAAATGTGTAGTTTAATTATAGGTTCTTTATTCTTGTGATGTCCTACTATGATCTATAATGTTTATGTAGCTATAGAGCCAGTAACCACTGCTCCCCAGGTGCTGTATTAGAAGCACCCACCAGGGGCGTTTTTAGATACTTTTTAAGTACCGTATTTTCCGGACTATAAGGCGCACTTAAAAGCCTTTCATTTTCTCAAAAAACTACAGTGCGCCTTATAGTCCAGTGCGCCTTATATATGGATCATTCGTTGACATTGACATTCCCTTTAGCACAGCTCCATCTATTAGATGCATAACGCAACGGTAGCGTCTATTATGTGCGCCTTATAGTCAGGTGCGCCTTATATATGAAAACAGTTTGAAAATAGACCATTCATTGACAGTGCGCCTTATAGTCAGGTGCGCCTTATAGTCCAGAAAATACTGTAAATGTAATCTTAACACCCATTAAAAAGGGTGGGGAGTATATGAGTAGAGAATGGATTGTTCTGGTCATATGATTGAGACTTTGCCTCAGGTTTTCCATTAACTGAAGGTCTAACTAATTTAGATTGTTCCTTCTGATTGTACACTATTGACAAGTCAACTAAATAGGGTGCTTCTGAAGGGTACCTTGTGTTCTCAATTTAAATGAGGTTTGCCAAAGTGAAAGGGGTGGACTACTTTTGCAGACAACAACAACAATAATGACAATAATGTTCCACTATGTAGAATTTAAACAGTGGTTTCTTAAATGTATATATTATCTACTAATGAATTATGAAATTCCTTTACTTTTTATTAATTGGAAATAATTAAACAATCAAATATATTCTATGTAATTAAATATATACTGTACATTTGAAATGTATAAACTATATTGGATATAAAATACAAAGGTCTCCTTTTTTGGCCTATCAGGAAGATGCCAGGCAGAAGTACTGCGACCTGATTGGCTCCCTGGTGATGGCAGAAGGAGGCTCCGCCCAAGTAGCCGCACAGCCTGCTGGGAGCGCAGCGGTGTACGAGACGCTATTGGTCACCACCGAGGATGACATCACCACCATCAAACTCAACCGTCCGGCCAAGAAAAACGCCATCACAACAGAGGTGTGTGTACTTGTGTTACAATACAATGTGACGATCAAATATCCGTACAATATTACATTTGAGAAATAATTGTGAGGACCATTTTCCTGGAAGATAAATGGTTTAAAAATGATATATATATATTTGGGGAGTTTACAATTAGGTTGTGTTAGGATTAGGTTTGACATTTAGAGTTTAGGATTAGGCCTAGGAGTTGGAGTTATGCCTGATTCATACGGAGTTGTGTTCAGGTGTAATGCACTGAAAATATACTTGTAGATCGCCTGATTATCATTACTATTAGCAATCATAATCGGGCAATTTGCTAATGTATGATGGTTGCGACTGCGAGCAGGTAAATCAAATCAAACTCATGTTGCTCTCCTCTTCCCCAGATGTACCATGAGATCATCAGAGCTCTGGAGCAGGCAGCGAAAGATGACTCTGTTATCACAGTCTTCACAGGTACATCTCTCTCTCACACACATGCACGCTCGCTCGCTCACTCACTCACTCACTCGTCCGGATTGATTTAAATTCCCTTCTGAAGGCATAATAAATATTACTATGTTGTAGGAGAATTCCAGTCTTAATGGCTTTCTTACCTTTTTTGTTGTTATTTTTTCTCCAAAAAACTCTTCCAGTTGTTATTTAACAAAATAGGCAATACAAATGGTTCCTCAACCCATTGTTTAGGGAACAATGGTGTGGATGATTTTCAAACTGATTTTTCAATAATGACCCTTTGTCCTATTTCCTACACACACACACACACACACACACACACACACACACACACACACACTGTAGGTGCCGGAGACTTCTACTGCAGTGGAAATGACTTGACCAACTTCACCAAGATCCCTGAAGGAGGAATCCAACAGATGGCTAAAGACGGAGGAGAGCTGCTCAGGTCAGATTGATCAGTTTGATCTTTTCCATTTGAGTCATGCAATACCTCTTGCCAACCAGTAGGTGTCCTACCTGACCACAGGAAGTAAAACGTTTCATTAGAAGAGCAAGTTTAATTAGGTTGCGCCTTTATTTTGATGGTTGATTGTGTAACGTCATTTAATACCGAAAAGTGTCTCTTTTATGAGTACTAAACAGCCAACAGCATTTAGATGTGGCACTTTGGTGTCCGGGTAGCTCAGTCGGTAGAGCTTTCGCCCTATAACCACAATGTGATGGATTCGATCCCAGTGATAGTAGGTGTGGCATTCCATCTCCCAGGAGTCTAGGCTAGCACATTGTAATGGGAATAAACTCCCGCATTGTCTTGTGTGTGTGTGTGTGTGTGTGTGTGTGTGTGTGTGTGTGTGTGTGTGTGTGTGTGTGTGTGTGTGTGTGTGTGTGTGTGTGTGTGTGTGTGTGTGTGTGTGTGTGTGTGTGTGTGTGTGTGTGTGTGTGTAGGGAGTATGTGAAGGCCTACATAGACTTTCCTAAGCCATTGATAGCGGTGGTGAATGGGCCTGCTGTAGGAGTGTCTGTCACTATATTGGGTCTGTTTGACATCGTCTACGCTACTGAGAAGGTACACACGCGCACGCACACATACACTACACTGAGAGGGTAAAAGCTTTTTGTTAAAGCAGTAGTAATACATTGAGACAACATATAACATACATACATACTGTATGTAAATAAATTATAATCAGGGAATAACTCTTTGCTCTCTCTTTGTCTCTCTCTCGCTCTCTCTCTCTCTCTGTCTCTTTCTCTCTCTCTAGGCTACATTTCATACTCCGTTCAGTCAGTTGGGTCAGAGTCCTGAAGGTTGTTCTTCCTACACCTTCCCCAAGATGATGGGCATCGCGAAGGTACACACACACACACACACACACACACACACACACTATAGTCAGGCTTTACAGATTTAGTGTTATGAAATTGACAAAAGAAAGTGGTGGATAAAACTGTCTCTGTGCACTGTGCAACACGCATGGATTATGGTAGCACAATGCTTACAACATAATGACCCATTTTATTAAGACATCACCCCAGTGTGTCTGACAGTGCAAGGAGTTGGAGTGCCTCATTGCAAATTCAAGAGTTCAGCCATACCAAACTCCAGAACTAAATGGTTTATAGCAAAACATTTACTGCCCTGTGCAGTCATGTAGGATTTTCATCAGGCTCTCTCTGTCTCTCGCTCTCGTTCTATCTAGGCCAGTGAGATGTTATTGTTTAATAAGAAGTTAACGGCAGTGCAGGCCTGTGAGCAAGGTCTGGTCACTGAGGTGTTTCCCGAAAGTTCCTTCCAAACAGAGGTGTGGACCAGACTGAGGGCCTACGCCAAACTACCACGTAATGTATGTACGCACATGCACATGCACATGCACACACACACACACACACACACACACACACACACACACACACACACACACACACACACACACACACACACACACACACACACACACACAGAGAGAGATACTGAATGTACTTTGCATTCATAGTATAGCATTCTTTGAAGCCTGTTTTTTTAACATACTGCATTATAATTTACACTGTATAATTATATTTATAAGTACTAATAATGTTTAATACCAAAATCATAACATTATAAGGCATTTAATTTAAATGTAGTATTTCATAATTACTGTGCACTCGCCAACCTTTTTTGCGAAAGATCATAGTTTATTATACAGTAATTGTACATACCTTGTATTATAATCACTTTTAAAAATGAAGCATTTTTCTGAAGGAGGAAAAAAAAACGTTATTCTACAACAATGTTTTGAAATGAACCTTGAAATCTCAACTTGTCAATTAGGTGTTCTGTGCACAGGTCCCAGGGAGGAGAGTCTTTGTGAGAAATGCAGTGTAGCCAGGCCGGCATGGTGCAACTGTTTCCACGTTCATATAAATTAAACGTTTTCTGTTTATTTTTATATATATACCTCTATGATAAGGGCACAAGCACTTATGATGTTTCATGAACCATTAGTTGAAAGTTAGAGCAGCATTCAGCCGGGATGAAATGACACACGTCTAATGGATGGAGTGACGGACAAAATCCACTTATAATTAAAACATTCGACTTTCTAAAAGCTAGCTACAGTACAAGTGGATGACGATGGAGAATATTTCTTGGGTATGAAGAACTAAGTCCACTTAAAACTCAGAAATGGCTATTGTCCCGGGAAGCTAATGAGAATTTTACTTTGGTTTGATGGACACAATCCAATCTAAACTCAGAGATGGATGGAGAGGTCATGAGATGGAAGAACTGCACTCAAAACTCTGCTGTACCATTTTATGTTGATGTGCAGCTAAAAATATCTTTCTCTCTCCCTCCATCTTCCCCTATCTTCCTCTATCCTCACCTCTCCACTCCCTCTCTCTCATGTGTCCATCAGTCTCTGGCTCTCTCCAAACAGTTGATTCGTGGGGTGGAGAAGGAGCGTCTCCACGCGGTGAACGATGCAGAGGTGGAGCGTCTGGTGGAGAGGTGGTTGTCAGACGAGTGCATGGAAGCAGTCATGAGCTTCTTCCAGACCAAGGCCAAACTCTAGAAGTCTAGTTCTTAAATTAATGTAACCTAACATCACTTGTACTGTAGATTCACAATGAACTAGTAGAATGTTTAATTCAAATAAGTCCATTTGATACTGTTCTGATGGAATTTGATGGTGTGTTCTTTTGTCTCATACTCAGAACCTGAGTTGTGTGTGTGTGTGTGTGTGTGTGTGTGTGTGTGTGTGTGTGTGTGTGTGTGTGTGTGTGTGTGTGTGTGTGTGTGTGTGTGTGTGTGTGTGTGTGTGTGTGTGTGTGTGTGTGTGTGTGTGTGTGTGTGTGTGTGTGTGTGTGTGTGTGTGTGTAAAAGTGTTTATTTACGTGCCTTCGTGACACCTGGTACTGCTGGTTTCTATGACTAACCAAGCACTAGTTAGACTGAATGTTGTAAGTAAACACCTGGTAGTACGGAAAACCAGCAGTACCAGTGGTCCCTGTGTACAGGGCTTAAGACTAAACAACCCTGTTCCATTTTCTAATAAACATGAGCTAACATGAGACTGTCGGTATCTATGGTATTTATGCACATGGGTTATCTAGCAATGGTCATGGAGTGGGACTTTGAATAAATACCTCTTGGGAACAGAAGATAAAAGGAAATGTGTCTTTTTGCTCACCTGTATTAAAACACTTTGTAGGGATGCCAAGTTTATAAATGAACTCTGAGTGTTTGATGGGTTTAACCTCTCAGAATGGAATGGGTTTTGATACAACCTGTGCATGGTTTAAATATGAAGCTTGATCACTTTGACAAACTTGCCTTTTCTTTGGATTAGGGTGTTTTTAAACAGTTGCTATGTGCCTGTGTTTGTAAAAGATTTGAACAAAAGAACTGTATAGTTTAAACATACACACAGAACCCTCTGTGGAGATATATTACTGTACATAAACAACACAGTGTTGTGGAGAGGCATTTGAAGGACATGATTCCATGTACTGTAAAAAATGTTGTGAATACAGACATATGAAGATGAAGTGTTTAAACTCAGCATGTGAGTCTGGTCTCTTTGAACTGGTGCAGTATTGCATTAGTCCCATGTATTTCATGACTTCTACTGCCATCTCTGAAATCATACTGGTCATCTGGTGACTCATACTGTCCTCCTAATATGTGAGCTGGCTGTGTTTTTTCCGATAACGTTTTTAATTTATTTTTAATACATTTGGGGGAAAATGGAAAAAATGTAATACAATAATACATTTAAAAAGTTATCGGAAAAACATGGCCAGCTCAGGGGGACAGAGTCACCAGAAAAAAGGACAGGTGTTTTTTGATGAATCTAACATCTATCTATAAATGCGAGAAGTCTCTGCGTGTGTGTTTGTAATCCGCGTATCTCGAGAACCGTTCGTCCCACCGGCTTCAGATTCGGCACGCGCGCTCCCCGCCGCGGCACGGAGTGCAGTGCCGGGCCTCGACCCGACCCGACGCGCGGTTTTCCCTAACCGGCGCGAAACGTTCGGAATCTCCTTATGCGGGGCTGATTGTTGACATCAGGCTGTTCCGGAGGAAATCGGCGCAAAATCGGTCATTGTGACATCACTGCAGTGCCGGGCGCAAGCGCTGACTCATTGTGACATCACTGCAGTGCCGGGCCTTGCCTCGAACCGACAGATATCTCCGTATATGGGCATAAGACTGAGAACTCCATATATGGGCATATGGGCAGATACAGAGATCTCCATACAGTATATGGGCATATATAGACAGATATCTCCGTATATAGGCATAAAAGGGACACAGACTGATACAGAGATCTCCATATATGGGCATATGGGCAGATACAGGGGCGGAAATCGGTGCAAGCGCTGACTCATTGTGAGATTTGTGACATCACCTCATAAAAGGCTCTGACATCACGTACGCCACATGAGTCAACAAAAAATCTCTGTGAGTGTGTATGTATGTAATCCGCATATCTCGAGAACCGTTCGTCCCACCGGCACGCGCGTTCTCCATATATGGGAATAAAATGAATGCCTGTATGCGGAGCTGATGTCTGACATCAGAGTTTTCCGCAACCGGTACTGTGTGTCCAGAGATCTTCATATATGGGCATAAGTGGACAAAGGCAAACAGATGGTCAAAACGGGTCCTATGACAACAGGTATATTGGGGTTTGCATTAAAGGGTGGGGCATTCATGGGGTTTGCATTAAAGGGTGGGGCATTCATTCCCTATTTCAAATTCGGCACACGCGTTCCCCACCACAGCAGGTAGTGCAGTGCTCGGCCTCGACCCGACCCGATACACGATTTTCTGTAACCAGCACGAAAGGTTCGGATTCTGATGTCTGACATCAGGATTTTCCGGAACTGACACTGTGTCTGCATAGATCTCCATATATATGGGCATAAAATGGATGCAGACAGACAGATACAGATATCTCCATATATGGGCATAAATGGACACAGGCAAACAGATGGTCAAAGATCTCCATATATGGGCATAAAGTGGACGCAGACAGACAGATACAGATATCTCCATATATGGGCATAAATGGACACAGGCAAACAGATGGTCAAAACGGGTCCTATGACAACAGGTATAATGGGGTTTGCATTAAGTTTGTCTCCTCCTCCATCTGTTTGTCTGTGTCCCTTTATTCCCATTATGGAGATCTCTGTATCTGTCTGTGCCTCCGACTGTGTTGCAGACACAGTGCCGGTTCCCCCTTTAATGCAAACCCCAGGTTCGGATTCTGATGTCTGACATCAGCATTTTCCGGAACTGGCACTGTGTCTGCATAGATCTCCATATATGGGCATAAAATGGATGCAGACAGACAGATACATATATCTCCATATATGGACATAAATGGACACAGGCAAACAGATGGTCAAAGATCTCCATATATGGGCATAAAGTGGACGCAGACAGACAGATACAGATATCTCCATATATGGGCATAAATGGACACAGGCAAACAGATGGTCAAAACGGGTCCTATGACAACAGGTATAATGGGGTTTGCATTAAAGGGGGAACCGGCACTGTGTCTGCAACACAGTCGGAGGCACAGACAGATACTCCATATATGGGCATAAATGGACACAGGCAAACAGATGGTCAAAACGGGTCCTATGACAACAGGTATAATGGGGTTTGCATTAAAGGGGGAACCAGCACATGTGTCTGCAACACAGTCGGAGGCACAGACAGATACAGAGATCTCCATAATGGGGATAAAAGGGACACAGACAGACAGATACAGAGATCTCCATATATGGGCATAAAATGGACGCAGATAGACAGATAACTCCATATATGGGCATATATGGGCATAAAATGGACCCAGAACTATATCTGCAGTGATCTCCATATATGGACATAAAATGGACGCCGACAGACAGACAGATACAGATATCTCCATATATGGGCATAAATGGACACAGATGGTCAAAACGGGTCCTATGACAACAGTATAATGGGATTTGCATTAAAGGGCGGGGCATTCATTCCCTATTTACATAGTTCCCGAGTTGGCCAGGTCGCCGACTAGACGCCAGCTTCTAGTAGTTAAAATGGAGTTTGAAGTTACAATGGGTTTGTATAGGAATGGGCCCTCTGATAAAATTAATATCAAATATCTAAATATTGAATCAAGCGAATAAAAAACTGTCCAGGGTGTTCTCAAAGGCCTGAGTAGACGATAAAATGACCAAAAGCTTTTTTGAAAGTGGAATATCCCTTTAACCTGAACAAACAACAGTGACACCTTTTGGCCACAAATGAACATTTCACTCTAACGTTTGTCTCACGTTGCCATAACGACAGTCAACGATCTTCTGTGCAGTAGGCATACAACAATCATTTTGAAGCCGTCATGTGTCGTGAATCTATTTCCGTGGTGTACACTGATGTTTGTGCACAACTTGGAATACCAATTAATCCCTATATTCTAGAGGTTTTGCAAGAGACGAGGGACTGTGGTGGGTACGTTTCATTCAAATTACTTTTTTACAAACACGTGTTTTGATTGATTGAAGACTTTATTAGAAGTTTGCATAGGAAAAGGTACAGTTTCATGACGGTACAGTTCACTGGTACAAGGTCTACTAAAAGGACATCCATGAAAAGACTAAGCTTATTTCCACAGGAAGTGGAAGTGTCGTGGAAGTGTCGTGTTTTCAACTCAAGAAATACATAAAACAAAACTAGAAATACTGTTCCTATGAAACAGTGTGGGCTCGCATGTAACACCATGTATGGGCATAAAGATCTACCCTTTGGTTGCATCTCATCTTTTATACTGTCTTTTGTACTGTACTGCCTTTATACTGTAGAGGAGAACTTGACTGTACTGTGGAGGAGAATAGGTTACCTAATAGGTTATGTCATTTTTGAGGAGAACTTGACTGATAAAGTACATCATTTTTGAGGAGAACTTAATATATAAATAATGAAGATAACATAGTTTTCTCACTTTCAGCGAGCCCACAATAAAATAACAATATGGTTTTGAGCTTTAAAGGACAACTCCAGACTACATAACATATAGGCTAATAGGCCTATATTGAACACTCACCCCAAAACATGATTTACGAGACTGTCTGTGGCGGCTCGTGTGGGACAACCAAGGCATGGATGTGTGTGTGACAACAAGTAATAGCAGATTGAAAATAACATCTGCAAAATAGTAATTTATTATGGATCAATATAAGTAGGAAAATTAGCCGATTATGTTATTTAGTCTGCACTCTGCAGTAGCTTTTAAAATGTTATACCGGTGCTTTTTGCAGACGTGGCGTCAACTTAAAGCTGACGGGAAACGATCGTCTGAGACGAGTTCAGACGTTAAACGACGGTGATATCCGTGCCTTGTCCAGATGTCTTCAAAATATCACATGGGTGACAGGTAACATTATTCTCAATAAACAGGTATAGTCATTCACTCACTCAGATGGTTAGCCTATTGTCTACTCTAGATGTACAAGGATCCACTGTTGAATTTCTTCCACACAGGACTTGATGTCAGATACAACAACATCACAGATGACGGAGCCACACATCTGGCTGACTTATTGCAGGTAAAGTTGGTCAAAAACAACAACAAAATGTATATATTCCGGGACGATATTCTATGAATACTGGGCCTGTGGCCTATAGCCCAATTAACAAAATCCTGGTTATTTAATTTTACTCTACCACACTAACATAAAGACTTGGCCTATATCGGTATCAGTGTAAAGTGAGCGGCGCCTCTTACAGGTTAAATTCAATAAACCCCCCACGAAGCTGGGCCAATACCCAGCTTTGCGGGATTGACATACATACATACTGTAGGGATGGACGGACATATGCATACAAAATGCAAGTGTGGTTGCACTGACGCGAGTCGCCAGGAATCCACTGGGAAATGAATTACCCGTGGAATTCCCTCCGTCTCCAGGAGACAACTCTGATGACGTGTCCTGATGAAGTCTGTGCATCAGTAGAGGTTTTATTTTCTGTGCTCTGCACAGGGGGAGAATGCAGCTCTGCGTTCCCTGGACATGATGTGCAACAACATACAAAGCCGCGGAGCTGAAGTCCTTGCCAAGAGTCTGCAGGTATACAGTAGATAGGCCTATGCATACATGCATACATACATAGGCCTACATATACATTTGTTTACATGACCTGTTCCCTTTTTCTCTGTCACTGATCCCCTCTCCTCCCTCTCTCTCCCCCTCCTCTCTCTCTCTCTCTCTCTCTCTCTCTCTCTCTCTCTCTCTCTCTCTCTCTCTCTCTCTCTGTCTCTCTCTCAGCATAACCATGTGCTCCTCTCCTTGAGGATGACGGGTAATAAGATCTCCAGGGCAGCCCTTCATTTTGCCAGCATGTTGCAGACGAACAGCTCTCTGCAGGAGCTGGACCTCTCCGACTGTGACCTGGTAAAATGAATACATCACTGCTCATCATCATCATCATCACCTTTATATATACTCAGGAGTGCAATTGAGGGCAGGCCCTCATTTACAATACAACAATAATCAACCAAATATACATTTACATACAGCAATATTAAAGTGAATGAAGTTGCTTGGACTCCTCAGAGGGAAGCATGAGGTCAGTCTGTTGCTCTCCCCAGGTTGGCAGAGGGAGAGTATAGCGCCCAGGATTACATTAGACAATTGACACTGGGTGAAAAAATGGGTTACAAAAAATGTGGGATAGATATACAGTATTCAATTATTTGCTACAGCAAGATTAGTATTTAAATGGAAATGTGTATATCTATAATGTATTCTCTGTGTGTGTGTGTGTGTGTGTGTGTGTGTGTGTGTGTGTGTGTGTGTGTCTGTGTGTGTGTGTGTGTGTGTGTGTGTGTGTGTGTGTGTGTGTGTGTGTGTGTGTGTGTGTGTGTGTGTGTGTGTGCGTGCGTGCGTGTGTGCGTGTGTGTGTGTGCGTGTGTGTGTGTGTCTGTAGGACACTCAGAGTGTGATAGCAGTTGCCATTGTGTTGAACAATAACAAGAGTCTTCGCTCAGTCAATACCAGTAGACCTCTGCTCTTTAGTCACCAGGTACATGCACGCACGCACGCACACATTTATACAATGACATCATATAACAAAAACACACATTTTCAACAGTAAAGGTCCTTGCACACTGCTGCGTTTTCTTTTTGGGCCGAATATCGGAGCGAATTTCAGAGCATGAGAAAAAGAAAATCTACCTCACATTATGTCAATCACATTTGCACACTGTCGCCCATTATTTTGACTGTATTATATATTTTTGGACTAGAGTAAATTTTTTTTCCCAGTTGGGTCCCTGCTTTCTCTCTTTCTCAGCTGAGGGGTCCTTGGCCCCTCAGCTGATTTTGGATTTACAAAACGCAACCAAAAAACATAGCAGTGTGCAAAAACCTTAAGACTATTTTTTGGTGGTTATTGGTTAACTTTGTAAAAAAGAACATCATCTTTACTGTGTGTGTGCGTGTATGCGTGTGCGTGTGCGTGTGCGTGTGTGTGTGTGTGTGTGTGTGTGTGTGTGTGTGTGTGTGTGTGTGTGTGTGTGTGTGTGTCAGGAGGAGTGCACGGTGCACATGTCTGGTATGTTGGTGTTGAACCAGACTCTGACGGAGCTCCACCTGGGGAAGATGAGCATGACGGACAGCGGTGTGGAGAGGCTGTGTGAAGGCCTGAGAGTCAACCACAGCCTACGCTACCTGGACCTGCGCTGGTACAACCACACTATAACTGTTAAACTGTTAATTTACCTTGGACCTGTGCTGGTACAACCACACTATAACTGTTAAACTGTTAACTAACCTTGGACCTGTGCTGGTACAACCACACTATAACTGTTAAACTGTTAACTAACCTTGGACCTGTGCTGGTACAACCACACTATAACTGTTAAACTGTTAACTAACCTTGGACCTGTGCTGGTACAACCACACTATAACTGTTAAACTGTTAACTAACCCTGGGCCTGTGCTGGTACAACCACACTATAACTGTTAAACTGTTAACTAACCTTGGACCTGTGCTGGTACAACCACACTATAACTGTTAAACTGTTAACTAACCTTGGACATGTGCTGGTACAACCACACTATAACTGTTAAACTGTTAACTAACCTTGGACCTGTGCTGGTACAACCACACTATAACTGTTAAACTGTTAACTAACCTTGGACCTGTGCTGGTACAACCACACTATAACTGTTAAACTGTTAACTAACCTTGGGCCTGCGCTGGTACAACCACACTATAACTGTTAAACTGTTAACTAACCTTGGACCTGTGCTGGTACAACCACACTATAACTGTTAAACTGTTAACTAACCTTGGACCTGTGCTGGTACAACCACACTATAACTGTTAAACTGTTAACTAACCTTGGGCCTGCGCTGGTACAACCACACTATAACTGTTAAACTGTTAATTTACCACAGCCTGAGCCTGCACTACCTGGGACTGCACTGGTTCAACCACAGTTAAAGGGGAATTTCGGACTAGCTGTCTTAACATTTTAATCCGATGTTATGATATCCAAACATGTTAATCCGATGTTATGATATCCACAAACGTTTTTTTTTTTTTTTTTTTTTTCATCGTGAGTCCTCAGCAGCTCCGCCCGCGAGCGATGGGATTTATTGCTAAATCACTTATTTGTATCGCTCGACGTGCTGCGCGAAATGAGGGCCTCTCCAACTCCTTTTCCCCGGCTGAATCAGGGGCCCAGCACGTCCCTGGTTTGTGGTTATATTAGAGAACACTTCTAAATCGTAATTACACAGGCTAATGCTTAATGCCTAACAGAAGACAAGGTAACCATTTAATTGCTACCTTCCATTAATTCCTGGGCCCCATCTTAGCCTTACAAATATACAGTACATATAAATACTGTAAAAACCATGCCAATAAGAAAACTGCTACAACGCACCTTATCTTTCTCTTGTTCTCATCGTTCCTTGCAGTAACCGTGTGACTCGCGACGGCGCGCGATGCCTCGCAGAGGTACTGAAGCAAAACGCAGTCCTGGAAATCCTCGACCTGTCGTCCAATCGTATAGAGGACGACGGAGCTGTGTGGCTGAGCGAGGCCATCTCTTGGCCGACCTGCGGCCTGAAAGCGTGAGTACACACACGCTCACACAGACGCACACGCACGCACGCACGCACGCACGCACGCACACACGCGCACACACACACACACACACACACACACACACACACAATTACATTAGGACTTTCAGCAAATCTTCTTAAAGCAGCACTATGCAGTTTAGGGTTATTGTTGCCACGTTGGACACACATAACATGGCAGCCAATGTCTTTGACTTCATTACCCAAGAGTCTCTGCAAGCATGTCCGGCGAGGACTCGCTGTGATTGGCCAGTCGTGGCTTTGAGTGGCAGTTCTGCCTTGGCGCCTTGGCAAATGCCAGGATGAAACTCATTGTCTTCCTGGCCATGCAAGACTACTCTATCACCAGTAACAACATCCTGTCTGTCTCTCAATTTACAATTTACAATTTAGGCATTTAGCAGACGCTAAATACAAAGCGACTTACAGTAAGCAGGTAATACATCAGTATACCGTAATAAGCAAGATAATATGTCAGTACATCAACAACAATAAAACAAATGCATAGGAATATAGGGTTGTAGGGGTTACTGGAGGTACTGTATGGCCGGAGCCGTACCTTTGGCTGCTTTGAAGGTAAGCATCAGTGTTTTGTATTCAGTGTGGGTGTCAACAAAGTGGCGTTCTTCCAGGTTATTCTCTTAACATGGGAGTGGATGGGGGTCAATGCATCTGTCTCTGACTGTCTGAACGTATACCCATGCTGTGCATCACCAGTAACAACATCCTGTCTGTCTGTCTGTCTGTCTGTCTGTCTGTCTGTCTGTCTGTCTGTCTGTCTGTCTGTCTGTCTGTCTGTCTCAGGCTGTCTATCACCAGTAACAACATAGGAAGTGTAGGTCTGGTGACATTGGCTCAGGCCATGAAGGTCAGCAGCTCTCTGACTCACATCTATATCTGGGGAAACCGCCTGGAGGAGCCGGTCTGTCAGGTTATGTAACGCACACGCACGCACAATTCTGTACATTTATACCTCATAGTTACTCGAGTTGTTTCCGATATACCAGTAGACACCAATATCAGAAAAGCTGCCAATACTGCCTAAACGCTGGTATCTGCGTGTATGCTAGTCTATGCTACTCCCATATCACTACAGTAATCTATCACATGAGATTTCATCTATGTAGTTATATTTTCAGTTGATGTTCCACTACTGTTTTATATTCTTTACAATTTACATTGCTATTTTACTTGGAGCGGCACTTTAACTACCAGTAAGACGCCTAATGGCGAAAAGCGACCTGGGCGAGGTCGCGCCATGGCTTGGCCATCTGGCCAGGGATGTTACAGACACGTTCATCTTGAACATGAAGCTACACTACAGCATGTGGAAAAGGTGCAGAGAACGTAAAAGCTCAGTTTCCTGTCCTCCACAGGCCTTCAGAGAGCTCCTGGCCGGGGGCCGGCTGGCTGCAGAGCACACGGACGTGAGCGTCTACGAGGTGGACGGGAGGCTGCACCTGGCCGAGGTCTTCCATGGCCTGAGGAGACATTACTACTGGACCCCCAGCTACGGCCTGAACGGATGCCCCGCCTCCAATGCTGCCCTGGCACTCACAGTGGAGTCCCGCCGTCCACCCAATGACCCCGCCGCTGAAGATGCCAGCACGGCACGCACCTCTAAGCTTCACCACTAAGATACCCATGTACCTGTCAAACTACTTCTAAAACGTCAAAGACGTCCACAATTACAACACCAGAGGCAGCTCCACTAATCACGTTCAACCCAGATTTGGCTCAAACAAAGGGTTAAATTCATGCATCATGCATTGTCCTCTTTGCTCCAATGTCTCTCAGACCAAAACTTCTGACTTATACAAGATCAACTATTTTATTTCCATGTAATTCTTACCTGTACCTGTCCTAATGATTTTTTTTTTATGTAGGTAAGACCAAGCGCTGCCTAGGTCAACACTTGGCTGAAGATAAATATGCCATCCACACTAATAACACGGTAACAGACAGGGCCGTGCAGAGAGCACTGAGGGGGCAGGTGCTCAAACCCCAGAAAAGAGCAAATATGCGTGCACGCCGATTTTTGGGGTGGTCTTTTTGTGGGGGTACGTTCTACGTTGTGCCATTTCACACCAGAAATGTAGTACATTGGATGTCTTATGCTAATGGAGCAAGATCAATGTCCCACAAAAACTTGGCCCATGTCATTGGGCAATAAAATTAGCAACACGTGGTACATAATTACCATGTAAAAATGAAAATAATTAACATTTCTCTTTGTAGCCTATAGGCCATTATTCTAAGACTGGAATGATGGCCAATAGGCTACAGATTTTTTATTTTTTATTTTTACTTTGAAACATTTTGTAACGTTTGAGATATTTAACTTTTAAATCGTCTGAAAACTTTGTCACCTCGTTGTTCCTTCATACTTTAACCTTTAAACTCGGTTCACAATACTTTGAAATAATGTGTAGTTTTTGAAATAGGTTTCTGGAGTCAAGAGCTCTTCCGACTGAGCTACCCAGACATAAGAAAGATTGCAAATTGAAATTGCATGAATGGGATGGGTGGTTCACCCAAAATAATTAAAGGAACTTGGCTAAAATAGCTGATCTACAAGCTCACAGCACCTTGCAACGCGAGGTGTGAGCTTAAGTAGATCAACTATTTTTTATCAATGTTGCCAATGCTTGACCAGTTTTTATAGTATAATTTGTTGACTCCTTTTGTAGGTACTAAGGTCTTAAATGTCCTAAAATTGTCTCTGTCAGCAATTTTTAAGTTGGTCAATTCATTATTTAGTCTAGAAGATATTCATTTTCAGACCTACAGGTATCCAAATGATTTTGTATCTAGCCTGTCTGAAATCACATATCATTTACTATGCCAAATAACCTTAGTAGATACTAAATAGTATTTAAGAAGCACAAAAAATTCTGGCAATTATTGTAAAGTATTCAATTATTGAAAAGTATTCAATAACTGTAGTATATTAGGTGTTCACAATACTGAAACATACAGTAGTTGAAAATATTCAGTCACAACAGTCAGACAGGCCTACAGCAATTCAAACTTTTATTTCCAGCAGGTTCTTATTGCAAATAAAACATAAGCTTGTATCTATGATTCCGACAGCCCGAGACATTTTAGAGAAAAAAAACTGCTCATCTTTCTTGGTATCAAAGTGTAGATCCCACGTTTTCAGTTTCTGTATGCATTGCAGTGCTGTTTTAAGCCATGTCGTAAACAACCACACAACTGTAGACAAAAGATGTGTACTGTACCTGGCAGTTTCCAGTGGCAGTCATGTTTGTGCCACAAATATCTTAGTTAAAAAAAAAAGTTGTGAGCTTGCAGATTGGCCATTTAGGCACACTCAAAACTGTTTTGACCCCCTTCAGAATGGTGTCATTATAGACTAAATATTTTCAAAAATATCAAAAATAGCTGATCATCAAGCTTGCAACACATGAGCTTGTAGATCGACTATTATTGCTTGCAAGACAACGGCTTCCAACAACCACATCAGCGGTTTTAAGATTAAACATGACTTCCACTGAAAACTGGCAAAAACTGTCCATTTAACCAGTGTCTATATTTGGTGGGTTATATACACTTGAGTTGGCATAAAAGCGTCTCTACCATTATGGCTTTGCAGTCCAACAACATTTCTAGACTGCAGAAAGTTCATCAATTGACAACGGCAGCCCCTAGTGGTGAAGTAATCGAAGTACAGTATACAAAAACCCATTTCAAACGCCCCCATTCTAAAACACTCAGAAATAAATTAGCTCATTTCAGCTTCTAACAGGCCAGTATTTACACCAGTCAGTGCATTCAGCCACATAAACATGGCTCCTCTTACAAAAACAAAACACTCAAAAACAAAAATCAAATCTTCAATTCACAAACTGTAAATTATTTTTTGATGAAGTCCCAAGGCAGGGGAGAAAAAAAAAAGACAGATTTTAAGAGAAAATGTTAGGAAGAGGCACATTGAGGTCTAGAGAAGATGAGAACATCCTATGTATGATGTGTGCATTGTCCTTTCCTTCATCCAGGCCTCAGTGGCAGAGGGAGGGAGTGTTGCAGTGCATTTATCAGGCCGTTACCCAAACATCATCACCTTGTTTGTACCCACATTCACACACCTGAGCACACACCAGGCTTAGCTTAAGATCAAGGATGTAAACTCAATGTGAAGGTTAACTTGATTCATCAGATCTGTGGACTTGAGTGATGGAACAACAGAGACCGATTAAAAAACGGTTTACATTAAGGCGGTGTAATTGATATTTTCTGGGGGGAAAATAGAAAAAAAAGTGTGTTTAAGATAAAACTATATTCTGATAGTAATCATTAGTGTAGTGTTTGTTCAGTAACAGGAATATCCAATGAGTCTCCAGCTTTTCAGTAAACAGAAGACATTTTCTGGTGGATCACAAATTTCATGCAATCAGCGGACAGAACCCATTTATCGGCTTAAATCATGTGTTCCAGTTGTCTATTTTACAAATCCATTTTCATTCGTTTAGCATGTGTCCTTACCTAGACCCCGACCTGAAATGTGTTTTCTGTTAACAGCTAGACCCCCCCCATTACCAAATATACACTCTAGCAATGTTTATCAGAATATAGCTAGTTGACACTTATCTTAACAAAAGAATATCACTTACACAACCTTTAATGTCCTCCTGACCAAATGAAAACTATCACTGTTCGGTCTCACAATGTCACTCCCAAGGGGAAGTTGTATTTAGATGATATCAACTTGGGAGGCTGGCAGTGCAACAGTAAATAGAAAAACACATTTATTTAAATAAATCAATTCAAAAGATAGAAGTCGTCTGACTAGACTCTACAAGGCCTGATTTGTACTTAATTGGGAGCTTGTGTGGCACCGCCAAAATAGTCTACAAGCTCACAACACACAGTGGCATGCCATATATTGAGCTTGTAGATCTATTTTATGCATGACACGATGTGAAACAAAGTATAAATCAGACATAAGTCTCTCACTAAAGGCAACTTCACCTTACAATAAAATGCACTAGGAAAAAAAATCATGTAAGCTGCATCGGTTCCTGTTGCTGTCCATCCACCCCTCTTCTCCATCCCTCATTTTCTAACCCAGCCCTACCCCAAAGCAAAGCCCCATCTCTTATTATTCAAGTGAACTAATGCATTACTCTCCCTCGGGTGACCGCATCACAATCCAAAAAACAACAGAACAGAGCAATTGTTCAAACAAAAACATACGGTGTGTGTTAAGAGAAGAATAACCCCCTGGTGGGGGTCCCCATTATCACAGATGCACAGAACTCGTCACAGAGACGTGAGAGTTCTTCTCAAAGTGCTCCGAGGGTGAGCCTGGCTGCGGTTGGTTGGCACGGTTCCATTGTCTCTCAGCAGAGTGGGCGGGGTTAAAGGAAGACGGGGGTGGAGTCAGTCCGGGGCCACCCACCCTCCCTTCTCCTCCGGTACAGACGGGTGTAATAAAAGTTTAGGTGCCATCGCTCGTTGGTTGGACAGGTCGGGTGGCATTACAGGGGGGCCCGGTAGTGAGAGGAGAGGGGGCCCTGCGGGGTGCCAACTAGGGCCCCCCGCTACTCGTCAGAGCCGGCTGAGCGCTTCTGGTTCCTCTTGCGGGGAGACTGTCTGGGGGATGCTTTATCTGCACGGCACAGAAAGGTCAGAGGTTAAAAGATATACACACACATGTGCACGAGAGGACGACAAGATCACAAACCAGTGTTTCAGAAACTTTTTCTGGAACAGGGCCCACTCAGAAACATAATTGTTTTTATATTAATGTCAGTAATCAATAAAATCTTGGGATATTGTAATTAGGCCTCTAAAAATAATTGGCAAAAGACTGACGGCTTTTAACACTTAAATCAATATAGATTAATTGTGGATATTAAGAGTGGTTCACTCAATGAATTACTTATTTTCTATCAATCAAATCCTGTGAAGTATTGAATTCATGATGATGATTATTATGATTATTATTTCCAAGGCTTCGTGGGATGTGCAAATGATAGAAAATAAGTCTCGGTGAACAACTCCTTTAACCTAGACAAGACGACTCACTCATGAATTAAAGAGACATGAATCAGCCAAGAATCAGCGTTCAGAAAGGTTCCATGCCGAAGTACACACACAGCACTAAAACTAAAGATTATCGTGAAAACATTCTTACAGCTGTACTGGAGTCACTTAACAGCTATTTTGGCAATTTTTAGTATGAAAAAGTATAGGGCTTAAATAGTTATGAATTATTACTGAAAAGGAAATAACAGTGTCAAGCTTGTTAATGTTATCATTTAGTGAAAACTAGTCTTGCGTGGTCGTCATACAGTCTGCAGCATGGAAGCGCTGATCATAAGTAAAATATAAAGTTCCATTTCGTCTTTACAGCCACGCATATATAGTTTTCTGCTTAACAGAAATGGAAATACAGAAATGGAAATAAAGAATTTCAATGTACAGATATTTTTAAATATATTTTCAGGAACGGAAATGCCAGCTTCCGTTACTCCGATTTCATGAGGTTTAGTTCCAGACTCTATATAGCATTCAGAGATTGTGGAATAGTTCTCTGGCTACGCGAGACTAAGTGTAAACCAACAGCAGAAGTGAATAATAGCACAATATGACAGCCCACAATTATAGAGAAGAGACTCCATCACAGCACCACTACAACACACACACACGGCACACACACAAAACCTCACCTCGACGACTCTGCACTGAAGACGCAAAGAAAACACAGGAAGCCAAGAGGGAGAGAAAAGAGAGAAGTAAATAGTGAGCCCCATGCAGAGGAATGTAATGGGTGAACGTCGATTCACACAACCAGAGATCCAGCAAAACCACAGATTCAGAACTACTAAAGAGGTTTCAGAAACAGGTTCAGAACCAGAGAATCAGAACCGACACAGAGGGAAAGCAGCAGTCAGAAGAATGGAATAGTAGTGAATAAGATATACACAATTGATCCATTGTCAAATGCATTTGATTTCTCAATATTGACCGACTTTATCGTGGTTTATAATTTTCTCTTTTCTGATATGATGGAAGAGGAATACATTGTATGCAAAAACACATTGGATTCAAATAAAATACAAATACCTGTCTCAAGACAAACCTGAAGTCTCTTACACCTGTGCTCAAGAATTGTTTAAAGTTAAATGTGCAGTTTTTTGCCCTCCTGTGAGTGCTGGAGATTTGTTTTAACCATGCCCCTAACATGGTTTAAGAATTCAGAGCCGTGTCGTGTGCTCAGTGCCAAGCTGTTCTCTTTATCCTCATATGGAATTAGCCAGTAGCTATGCCCCTCCCGAAAAAGCTTTTGTCCAATGCTAGCTTAGCAACCGGCAGCTTGCCAAGGCTGTTGCCAAGGCAAACCTTGACAAGCAGGAAGTTATTCTAAGCTAGCATTGGATAACAGCTTTTTGGGAGAGGCATAGCTACTGGCTAATTAGGAGCAATTTGGCAGCCTCCATTTGCAAGTTGTTTGGTTATTTCTGCATTTTTGTCTGCTTAAAGGGAAGGGTGGGGCTACCAAAATGGCAACATAGCATCATATATTATTCTCTCGCCACATCTTTCTTGTAGCGAATGACTGAGTTAATACTGCCGTAAAAGTATAATCTAAATTCAATAAGTGAAACATTTGATAGTAAAGTGAAACACTTGGTAGTTACAGTAGAGGCTGAGACACGTGAGAGAAAGTGAGAGAAAGTTTAAGAACAAATGCAACACTTGTGTGCGAAGGCAGCATCCACAAATGCATGCACACGTGTGGCCTGCAGGAAGTCAAAATGTTCCCTATCAGGCCCATGACCTAAAATTAGTTTAACACCCATTATCTATAGTATCGATCCATCTATATACAGTAATACGTTTAAGTGTCTCCAATAACATTAGCAGCCAAGTGTCCAGGTACAGAAAACAATATATTGTAGATGTGAGTAGAATACATACTGATCTGGTTAAGTGTCTCCTGGGGGATCCAGCTCATGTCTACGTCGCTGTGGCTGGAGGTTCCCATCTCCACCTTGGCAGCTGGACGCCTCCTCTGTGTACAACAAACAACACTTGTTTAACTTTAACTCATTTCAAACAAGTGCATTTACCTGGGCCTGAAGGGCTGTAAATAACGTTCATTTATTTTCATAGTTGATCCATCTGTAGATTACATTCCTTCGCTTGACCCTCATTTTATGAATAATAAATTACTAAATAAATCACCCATTACCCAAACCCAAAATGTTTACCCACCCTACGATTCCCATTTTGGGATGAACAGTTAAGCAAAAAAAATAGCCCATCTACACACTCACAATGCGTTGCACCGAGATTATAGATCCCTTATTTCGGCAAGGATATTTTGTGTAGAGCGGAAATAGGAGGGGGCATAGCATAGATAGAGCCCTCAAATGTGTGTAGTGATTAAGTGATTGTGGTCAATGTTCTGGTCAACATTTGGACAATAAAGTTGTCTACCTTTCTGGATTCCAGCAGCTGATGAAGACCTACGACCACCAACAGGCTCAGTCCAGAGAGGAAGACGTACATGAAGATGCTGCAGGAAGAGGAGAAACATCTCAATACATCTACAGTACAAGATACTAGTGGAGAACTAGAAACATCTCAAAACATCTACAGTACAAGATACTAGTGTAGAACTAGAAACATTTCAATACATCTACATTACAAGATAATAGTGGAGAAATATCTCAATCTACCACACAGCTAGAGGTGGGTCGGTATCGACATTTTGTTATCACGGTTATCGTCTTCCCATTACCGACGGTATTGCGGTATTTACCGCACCCCCGTATCTATCTATTAATTAAGGTTCGGCGACAAGCCAAAATATTCCTATCATCTGCCCAAAATTCGCAGCTCCACAGCCCGACATCCCCGTACAGCACAGCGGGTCTGGCTTCAAAAGGAGCAGATCTACAAGCTCTCAACACGTCGCATCCACGACGCATTCTGAGATTGTAGATCTGTGCAGTGTCGGGTTACTATAGTAACGGTACAGTCAGTGACATGGTGGAAAAAGTACAAGATTTTCAGTCGACAATCCCATCCTCAGTCGGTTTAAGTCCTCGCGCTCCGCCCGTATGAACAAAAAAGAAACTGACACTAGGTATGTATAAACATACTTGTGTCGTGTGGATAATGGAGAAAGTTTTACGCTGCTGCCTGCTATGAGGCTGCTGCTCCAGTCAGTGTCCAGTGAGGATTTCTCGGTCTCCGTGTGACGGCCAAACCTAGCGCTAGTTTCTTTTCAGATGAAAATTAAACTGACGGCCGATTAAGCTTCCAAACATGTGGTACGTGGCCCAGAGCAGAGTGGCATGGAGCGCATGCGGTCCTTGCTTCTCCCCCGTTTTAAAACTTGCTCGTTCTCAATAAAAAAATAACTCTTTATTGTCTTTTTTGACCGCGGTCGGTACGGCAGTACGTCGGTTACCGTATCCAGACATAAACACAGCATATCATTGCTGTGAGGCAGAAACCTTCTATCTCCATATTCAACTTAAATTTGCCCTCTACAAGCTTACAATGTGTTATGAGCTTCTAGTTTGGCTATTTTTGCTAATATTCATTCATCATCATTATTGCTGACTTACGTCTCTCCGTCCAAACCGTCCTCCCTCTCTGTGACGGTTACTGTCTGGTTAAACACAGCATCCTGGAACACGTTACCCTACACACACACACACACACAAACAAACACACACACACACACTTTTAACAACTTAACCATTCCATACTGGACAGCTGAGGTGGCCCTCTACTTGGTCCAAATCTCAGAAGTGCTGCACCTGTGCTGTAACAAGGTTTCTTTTTGAGCGATGCCTTGATAGTCTGACATCAAGGATAAAAGCGATCAACTAATCTTTATAAAGTACATCTGATTGGTGTCCGTTTGGATTCAAATAACTTCATGAATCGTTAACATTATTTTGTAAACTGCACATATTAGAAATCTTCACATGACATGTCACTAATGTTCAATGAATCAATCCCCCCTAGGGAAGAGACACACATCCATTCAGCGGTAACATTACACTCTTAACCAGAACAATAATACAACGGTCCTGTGTGTTTATACCTTAACATTGAGTCTGGGTGTGAAAGCCTATTGAAAAACTAGGCTGGGTGTGGCAGTAGTTCATCTATTGAAAATCTAGGACTAATATATCGCACAGGTTTGCAGTGGCAGTCTTTACCTTAATGGGCAGACAAGATAAAAGTTGTTTTTCCATTGGATTCTTGCTAGGAAAGCCTTCAGAGAAAACCTACTGAATTTTAAAAATGTATGTTTTGGTCTAAAAACACCCACAGTTACAGAACTGCAGTCAACTACAACTCTCCTACAAAGTGGAAACATTAATGAACAATGAAAGAGCTATGAACACCACGCCTATCTCCTCTTTGTTGTAGTGGGTAGTCAGTACTAGTCAAAGCTGAACTCATGAACTTCAGATTATTCTCCTGTATTAGGCCATGCGTTTCCATTTTAATGAAGGCTTACTGTATATGTGCCTATGTTGTGGTTTTATGTATACGTTACAAAACAATTGCAATGTCATATTTCTATCTTAATTTCGACATCAGTCCTACTTACATTGCCGTCCTTGTAGTTGAGGTTGATCACCAGACCAAAGGGCCGTCCTCCCATTGGCTCTGCTGGGATGAAGGAGTACTCGAAGGTGGCCTGCCTGCTTGGAGGAACCACGATCCCCAGTTGCAGGGCCGTGAAGTTCTGGATGTAGAACTGGAAGTCCTGAACACAAACACAAGGCCACAGATGAGAGGGCCGAACATTCAAAACGGGCACAGGTAGAGAGAGAAAGAGAGACTGGGGACACCCTATCCGGCCAACTACTGGTTCAAAAGATTTTTAATAAATGTGTAACAAGATTGAAATATTTTTTTCAAGGCATGCACACACTGATGGTGCCGTTTTCATGCAATTAATTTGCCTGAAAAGTCTTGTTTAACCAAAAGCGTACTATATGAATAGCTGATGCGCAAGAGTCGCAGACACATTTTCTGATGTTTTAATCAACAAGCTCCCTGTGTGTAAAGACATTCTAAAAATGTATAAGAATAATCAAGTGCGCTTTTCGAAGAAAAAAATAAGTAGATGTGACGGTACCTGAGGGTAACGGAACGACGCGTCCAGAGACTCAACCACAAAGTTCTCTGATCCCTTGTTGGTGAAACCCATCAGGAACTTCACAACTTCGTTGGCAGGGAAGTCTGCAAACACACAAACAAAAAGATATCCGAGTGACTCTCATGACTAGGAGTGTGTGTGTGTGTGTGTGTGTGTGTGTGTGTGTGTGTGTGTGTGTGTGTGTGCGCGGGTGTGCGTGTGGGCCTGTGCGTGGTATTACCATCTCCTTTGATAAACAAGATGATGGTCTCAGCGTTGGGGGAGGCCTTCATTTCGCCAGTTAAAGCCTCCTCCTCTTCTTCCTCTTTTTCTTCCGTCTAGAAACACGTACACAAACATTACCTATCTGGTACAGCCGCTAATCAATTAGTGAAGGCCCAGGGGAGGAATTTCATGGAGGACATGGTCACCTTGCCCTTTGTCAAGAAATGTTATACCCAGTAGCATCAAGGGCTTGATGCCCCGCCTACAATACCCCCATTTCACAGTTGTCTTCTCTGCCAATGCCGTTTTTGAAGAACACATAAGAAATTGACGTTTGTGCCGACAGGTTTGTGTATATACCATGAACCAAGGCAGACATTTCATGGAGGCCAAGGCCTCAGTTTGGCCTATTTTGTGACCTCATCTTTTTTTATTTTGAATGATTAATCCTTAACCACATGAACCCAATCATCCCTGTTCTGTCATAACAGATGAATATTCAGTATAAAAAGACCACAGTCTATGAACATTTTTAGCTTGTAGATATAAGCCCACATCATGTCACATTGTGAGCATGGCAGGTCGGCTATTTTCTGCAAACAGATTTGGCGTACAGAGAAAAGGAACCACTCTTTTCACTGACATCAGTCAACTGCTCTCCCCTCTCACCATTTCCGTATTCTCGTCATCTTCTACTTCGGCCTCGTCGTCCTCATCCTCAGACGTCACGTCGTCCAGCACGTCTTCCTCCACGGCCTCAGCCTCCTCATCCTCGGTGGGGTCCTGAGCAGAAACCGCAGGCCCTACAGGACAGGACCAGCCCACATGTTCAGAGTAACAGTGAGGAGCGAGAAAGAGGACACCACACTAACCAGCACATTCAGAACACATTCATCTATAGAGCATTGTTTAGATTGGTCCCTTATTACCCTTAAAGCCAGGAAAGCATCTGTGTCATTATACAATTGGGCGCTATTGTGTGTGTGTGTGTGTGTGTGTGTGTGTGTGTGTGTGTGTGTGTGTGTGTGTGTGTTTTGTGAATGTTTTTCAAAAAGAAAAAACAGGACAGTGGTTTAGAACAGTAGTTCTCAAAAATAGCAGATAACATTACACAAGCTTGCAGCTTTGTGCCATGCTGCGAACTTGTACATCTGCTATTTTTGAAGGTGTTTGAAAAACATTGAATAATGTTGAATCTTCAACAATCTTCTCTTCTGGGGCACTTATTTTGAAGGTGCTTGGGCTCCTTGGCACAGAAACGTTTGAGAACTACTGATTTTAGAAGGCATTTATCCACCTCTTTCCACAGGAATTTACTGGAGAATTTTTTGCACCACACTTCCGGTTAACAGCAGACATACAAGCTCACGTCGCGTCGCAGATGCAACCGTTGTGAGCTTGTAGATCACACTCGGCTGCGGCGCCGGAAGCTCCATTTAACATCTGCGCAATGCACGATGGGATGTTGGAAAGTTGTGGATAGAAACGGGCACAGGACTTAGCCTCGGAAACCCAGGCTTATTGCACAGGACTTAAAGGTGTATTCAGTGATAAGTGGCCGGGGGTCATCTTGTCCCTTACTGGCCTTACATCGTGGAAATGCTTCGTTTTTTATCGATTTTTTACACCATTATAACGTTCTCATTTTGATTATTAGAATATCGGTAGGCCTACGTCTCCAGCTTCAGGATATGTATGATACTGATTTACTACGAGACTGTGGCATTTTATGAGTTCAGTAGTTTATCTAGGTATTTAGCAGACGTTCTTAATTCAGAGCGACTGTGGTTCTCAAAACTTTTATTTTGATCATCATAACTAAAATCATAACATAACTACAGCCATACTCTACCCTGATTGGTCGAGGACTGGCTGGCCACCTCTGAAAACCAAATCTAGCTACGCTCGTAACACAGACCATGGTGGAAGTCCTTATGGTCAGCAAACATTCTAGTGAGGAGAATGAATGGAAAATGTACCAATTATATTTTTATTTGAATGAAATACAATCACTGAATATACCTTTAATATAACAAAGTGCAATTAATTGAATGGGGACATCACATTTTAGTGCTTTGCGTATGTACTGTATGCAGGATTCTCCATAATTTAGACTGGATGGAACTCTCCCTTCCGATGCACTTAAATGTAGATGTACAAGTGGAGGAGAGGACCAACTATAGAGCACCTCTAAATGTAGGTCAAATGCATGTAGTCTCCTTGCCTTCTTGCAGTTAAGAGGTGCGGTGCCTTAAGGTTTTACCTATGTACATACTGGAGAGATTAACTAACGAGCAACGCCAAAAATCACAGCTAACAACACAGAAGTATGCCCAGATTTAAACAACCGCTCACTCTAAACAAGGCCATACCGCAACTACGGTATGCAACTCCTTGCAACATGCAACTCACAACCATTATCCCCAATGGCAGTTGAAAGGAGTTGCGTTGGTGTGACATGGCCTTAAAACTGTTGCATTAACTACAATCACATTATAATATGGTTGTTTTGAAGTTCAATCGTTTGTACTAACACAGCAGTGGTTAGGTGTTAATTCTCACTGTGGATAGTCAGGCCAGATGCAATTGCAAATTGTAGAAAACCTGCCCTGCAAATTACACTGACACATGAACCACTCTATGACAGCTAGTGGTTGTTTATAAATATATTGAACATGCAATCCGTAAATGTCAAGTCCTGAATATCAACTTTTACAGAGATTGATTTGGTGCATTAGTATTACTACCTCACTTCACGTTCACACTGTTGCACAATAAAAAATATTGAATCGTTCCATAGTTTTTAATTTGGAATTATTCTAATTGTGAATCGGTACATTATTCTAATTGAACGTGCATTTGGTTAAAAGACTATTACATTGAAACAAAAGTCTGATAAAAGCTATTAAGCTGTATATATCATGAGATGCTAACGGCTAGCTCCTTGCTAACACAGAGTGAGTAATTAAGGACACGTCAGTGCAACAACACAACAGACTACAGCAAAGAGTCGCTTTCATCAAACATACAAATGTAACACATCTTCTTATAATTTATACATTGTTTTTATATAAAGCATCATAACAGTCTTTCAAAATAAACCAACATTAGCAGCTTGTTAGTTAGGCACATGTCAAATGCGAACAGAGAAATGGCCTTATCCTCATATTTTACACCGAAAAAGACGACCTATCGAAATGCGTGACTCTAGGGGGCGAACGCCGTGGTCGAACACCGACCGCAGCGACCGGAGGCACGTGTTTAGATAGGTCGCCGGTAGCGTTGTAACACCGACTCCGGCGGCTAGCTAGTGGAGGAACGCTTCCTGCCTGACACTGTGTGTATCGACATTTATTATTGCAGTAAAAATACTTATAATGGTCATACCGTTGATGAGAATGCTGGCGGGGAACGCCAGTAACACCAGCAGCAGTAGTTTAGGCACAAATGTCATCATTTTGCAGGTTTAAAATCAGTGCGCGTGCATTCAGTTGTCGGTCAGGGCGCCGCTGAGGTGCGTGCTGCTGCTGCTACTAGTTTCCGTCCGTTTCTCTTTTACTTTCGCACATGCGCAGAAGACCAACACAAATCGGAACCGTTAGGACAGTTCGCGCTGTGATTGGCTACTCATAATAATGTACAACTTCACCAACCAAAGAGGTTCTGTTCCACAGTCCACACACCAAATCAACCAATGATAATAATAATCCTCTTGGATTTCTCCTGGATTTGGAATCAAACCAAATTCAGAGTGGTGCCACCGAGGGGTCAGAAAATGATCTAGTCACGTGACCCATGTTTTAGCTCGAGAGCAATCTGGCTAGCCATCGTCAAGGAAAAGTTCGGTCGCCCTTTTCCCTTTGCAGCAATGCGGAAGTCTGTAATCGAGAGACTAGCTCGAGAGTGACAAGCGGGCGATTTAAACAACATTGGTTCCAATAGTAGCGTCGCGAATATCGGCATTTTTAGGTAAATATACAACATGACAACTGTTTAAAAGTATTTTACAGTGATAACTAAAGTTTCTGTAATATTTACTTTATACTATTGCCAAAAAACGATGTAAAATAATGTGGTTTAAGATCATTAAAGTCGGGCTGTTGCCCTGTCACTGGCTAATCACTGCGTCACTCCGTTATCGTCTGCTTCAGTCATCAAACACGCACAATTCAACAACACAGGAAAATACATACAACTGTTTAAAGGGTTTCTGGGGGAGGACCCCCGGATGGTCTAGGAGGACCCCTAGCCAGAACTCCAAGAGATTTTAGGAAAATCTCCGGGATTCTGAAATCCACCTGTTTCCGCGAGAATTTACTGTAGCATTATTTGCAGGACACTTCCGGTTAACAGCAGACATAAGCTCACGTTGCGTCGCAGATGCAACCGTTGTGAGCTTGTAGATCACACTCGACTCCGGCGCCGGAAGCTGCCTGCACATTCTGCGCAATGCACAATGGGATGTTGGAAAGTTGTGGATAGACCATAGAGTTATAATAAGAATAGAGAGGACACCAGATATCCCCGCACGTCCACTTGCATTGAGTTGCTCACCCAGCGCATGAGGCGTTTTCACCCCTCCTTCCGTGTAGTAAAACCGTGACGTAGTGGGGCCTTTGTGACGCGACGCATTTTGCGTCATAGTTTGTGTTCATGGACGCGCATTCATGAACGAGCACTTCCGGTATGAACGCGCGTCAATACAAAGAAGCCTAGACGCGCGTTCATGTTTCTGGCCCCAACTGCAGTACCTCGAAACGGCCACCATGTCCATTTGGTTTCAGGGCGCCCCCAGGGTTCTGGGGGCTTGGAATAGACCTTATTCACACCGCGGCCATCTTGGATCACATGACTTCCTGGGAGCAGCCTGCATCACAAACCATTGTGAACAATGGAGCGATGGTCCCAAAATATGTCGATGTACCACTTCTATTTAATCCTTTTGGGGATGTTGATGTTGTCATCTGCCCATTTGTCGATTTGGTCAAAAGAAAATGGTTGAATAGAACTCATATTTTGGGACCATCGCTCCATTGTTCACAATGGTTTGTAATGCAGGCTGCTATACCAGGAAGTCATGTGATCCAAGATGGCCACGGTGTGAATAAGGTCTATGTTGTCAACTTGTCAGCCCGAGCTTTAGCCTAATAATGAAACAGGTTATCTGGCATCAACTGCGGAACTGAAAACAGCATGTGTGTGTTTTGTTTTCAGGAAATGCGTGTGTTAATTTCATGCAGGACAGGAGTGACTGAGGAGGTTGTCATCACAAACTGGTCTGGGACTCGGTGAGAGAGAGAGATGCCGACCAACAGGTTAAAAGGTGAGAAGGAGGACCCCAATGGAAACAAGCCATAGTGCACACTAGTTGGAAGAAAGATTGTTATTGCCGCGAAAAGATTAATATGACATGATGAGTAAGGAGCAGAAGGTAGCCTAATCTAGGAAGTCAATTAGGACAATTGATCAGAAATGTCCACTGAAAATGCCCTAATACAGAAAAAGTGACAAATTAAAGCAAAGTCCAACATAAAATGTGTTAATAAGACATTGGGCCATTATGAGCCACCAGAACAGCTCTAATGTAGCCTAGCACAGCTAAACAACCCACCCATGTTAACACAATACTGCAGTTACGCCAGGCTAGCTCCAATCTGGCTAGCCATCGTCAAAGAAAAGGGAATGCCCACTCGGGTTGTCCCGTAAGCTATCATGACTCTGTCTCAAGAGAATGGGCTAGCTCTAATGCACCTTCACATAGGCCCTAGAATCTAGATTGTCTCTTGAACTCAGCGGTGTAAAGTAACTAAGTAAATGTACTTAAGTTTGGCCTATACTGTACTTAAGTACAATATTGAGGTATTTGTACTTTACTTGAGTATGTTCAATACTTTTACTACTACTCCACTACTTTTATTTGAAAACTTTAGTTACTAGTTAGGATACTTTGCAGATATAAATGATAATATTATAAAACATACATGAACCACTTTAGCCCTATTTTATACCGTGGCTGTTTGAAAATAGACGATCTACAAACTCACAATATTGTTGTACTTTTAATCAAATACATTTTGAATTCCGGACTTTTACTTTTAATAGAGTATTTCTATAATGCAGTATTGATACTTTTACTTAAGTAAAACATTGGAGTACTTTTTCCACCACTGCTTGAACTCTACTGGAGGGATGGAACACCATTCTAACTAAGATTGTTCCCCCATTGGTGTTTTAACTACGATGTTGGGGTTAGGGTTAGCTTGTAGACAGCTATTTTCGATATACTTCTTGAACTTGTTTTCTAATTTCTTAATTTTTTTGAATTAATGAAAAACACATTATTTTTGGGGATTTTTTTAACAAACAAATGTAGGAAACAAAAAAATTAAGGGACCCATAAAAATATGTCCACGACACACAAATGGGTCCCGACCCAGTGTTTGGGAAACAGGAGGCAGTCAGAAGTCAAGAAATTCCACAGAAAAGGTAGTGTTGCCTGGGTGAAGTCACCAGGAAATGTTCCCATTTAATTGCACGTATCTGCATGCTCACTTATAGATGAGATATCAGTTTATCAGCTAACACAAATTTAACTCCCAACCTTTGATGCAGTAATGGTCCTTTTTCTTTCCTGGGGTATTAAAAAGGTTTTAAAAGTCCTCAAATTGTGACTTCACTGTAAAATTTCAGAGGTCTGCGGCACAGTTGTTGAGAAATACACTATACTATCAAACATATAATTTTGCGAATGTCTGTCCGTCCGTCTGAAACAGCGTTTCTCCTCAGTGGCTGGAGCAATTGATCTGAAATCGCATCACCATTAGCATATGAACACACCTGACATAACTGTGAAGCCCGAATTTCATTTCTCCCAAATTAAAGCTGTTTATTAGCGTTTTCTACTGTCTGTTGCCAGGGTTACGGTCTGTTCCTCCAGGCCATGGGATCTGTAGCCCCCCACACACACACAGCTCCCTCTCTCACAGTTAGGAATGTGCTCTCTCTCTCTCTCTCTCTCTCTCTCTCACGCTTTCACCAGGTGCGTTTGATGTGTGTCTCATCTTCCAACGGGTAAATAAATATACACTCCTCCATGAGCTGCTCCTTACATGATGCTCTCACGCACGCACCAGTTACAGTAACTTTCCCCACAACCCACACTCTGCACAGTATATTTTGGAGCACACATCTTTGAACGGGTAAGGTCTAGTAGTGTATATTCCACAGAAAAGGGAGTGTTAACTTGCCTGGTTGAGTCACCAGGAACACTTCAGCTCAGAAGTAACCATTTATACAGGACTAGAAGTTTGCGGCCGTCCGCGACGCTCACGTCTAGAGATCGCGCCCGCTTTGCGGGTGCACACAGCTACATTGCAGCAGTGATCCAAGTGATATGGCCATATATGGAGATCTGTATCCGTCAGTTCATGCACACTGTCAGAGAAACATAAGCTACGCGGTGCTCACATCTAGAGATTGGGCCATGTATATATGGCGATGTGACTGATATGGCCATATATGGATTTGGTGGCCAGTTGTCCAGGAGCCCACTCGGTCATGTGCCCACATGTCCCTAGTGCCCAGATGGTTTTAGTGGCCAGTTGTCCAGGTGCCCACTTCCCCAAGTGCCTACAGTACATGTCCCTACTGCCCAGTTGTCCAGGAGCCCACATGAACCTAGTACCCACATGTCGCTAGTGGCAGGTGCCCATATGTCCCTAGTTGTCCAGGTGCCCACATGTTCCTTGTGCCCACATGTCTCTAGGTCCCAGTTGTCCCTGGTGCCTATCTCTCCAAGTGCCCACATATCCCTAGTGCCCAGTTGTCAAAGTGCCCACCTCTCCAAGTGCCCACATGTCCCTAGCCACATCTCTATCTCTATTAAAAGATAAAAGATAAAAGTGCCTACAGCAAAACACGGCCATGATAGTGTTGGGCCCCAGGCAACAATTACAATTTACCATTTAGGCATTTAGCAGACGCTTTTAATCCAAAGCGCCTTACAATAAGCAGGTAATACATCAATATAATAAACAAGATAATATATCAGTACATCAACAGCAATACGAAAAATGCATAGGAATATCAATCTAGAGAAACAATAACATAGAGACCATGCACCTAAGCAGTAAACAAATACTTTTCTAAAACCTAAAAATGCTATCTAGCTTCATAGCATATCTAGGCAGCCACCTAACCTGTAGGACAGGCCCTGCACCACCTACAGGCCACAAACAACAGGTGTTCAGTCAAGCAGCCACTAGGTGTCGACAAACAACCATATTAAGTAGTTAAGTAGTGAGTAGGTGTCCAGTTGGTTTTCAGCCCTCAATTACTGTATGTTGACTTTTAGCAGATTATTGTTTCAGTTTTTTTTACCCCTCCTTTTTGAAGTTGTATGGCACATAGGCAATATATATTGTTTCTCTTGTTACCATACACCTCCCTGATGAACGTACAGGAATATGAACTGCATATTACCAATTACCAATGCATTTAATAGTGGGGTCATGTCTTTATTGTAAGTGTGCATATTTTTCACTGCATGATTCCCTATTTCAGAAACCCCTGACATGGAGAAAAACCTTGTCCGATTATATAAAAGTTTCGACATTTTAGCCTCTGGGTTTGCTTCAGCTTATTGAACATGTTTACACATTACTTGTTTACTGTCGTGACGCAAGGCCATCATTGCCATGGAAGTACCTATAGGAATGCCAGTTACCACTGAGGAGTTAATTCACAATGTTGTCTTGTATTCTCCTCAAAAGCTTGACATTCTTTCACGCCTGCATAGCTCTCTCGTGCTGTTCCTCTTTTCTTTTTACTGTACACACTGTAAAAAGTCAGCACACACTTTAAAAGTGGTTTCTGAATGCGAAACTTCCAGACAACTTTTGTCGGGCGGATTCCTTCTTGCCCTCCTTATTTGCCCTTCACACAAAGTGTTGTCGACAATGGAAATTCGACTGTTCCTACCTCCAGCTTTATTCAGACTCGACTTCCCATGATGCTCTTTACAGTACATGCAGATCTGTGTGAAGTCAAGTGTTTTGTAATAGAAAGTTAAATAGAATAGGATACAGCAAACACACTGTAAGCACAGCAGTGTATTCAACTCAATCAACATTTATAAAAAATATCTGTTCTTAAAAATGTAAATACTTAAAACTTAAAAATGCAGGGGAGCTCGCTGGCCTACTGGTCCGGACGCATACCACTTAGGCATTGCCACATAGGTATGGATGCCTGGCGGCGTCGCCGGTTCGATTCCCGATCCAGACGACCTTTGCCGCCTGTCACTCCCCGTCTCTCCCCCATTTCCTGTCAGTCTACTGTCTTATCAATAAAGCCATAAAAGCCCAAAAACAAATCTTAAAAAAAAATAATTAAACTGCACTGTAAGTTAACAATGTAATGTGTGCATAGTTGACATGCAGCTGTTTGTATGTACAGTACAATACTGTTGTCTTTCTGTACGTTGTACAGTGTAGCGCTGTGCGGGGCTGCCCCCAGTTGTTGCCAGGGGCAACACACCAACTAGGTGGTATCCTGGACTGTTTGAGGGGAAAGGATCCTGAATCAGACTGTTTGCTCAGTGAGACCTGCTGACTTCCCAGCAAAAACATTCCCGCCAACGGGGGCTGAGCAGAGCGTACTCTGGGCCAGGAGCTTACCGCTTGTGTGGGACGGATGCACTGCATCCTGCATCCTGGATGCTCCTCACAGCTAAACCTCAGCCATGGAGACCTACCACTGGATTAAAGGACCCCCCAACCCCACCATGCTGGTCTTGTTACATGTTTGAATGACGCACCCAGCCACCCACCCCCCATCCTAGCTGGTCTCAAGGCAGCACTAAACTATCATGTTAAATAGATGCCTGCTTTGATAGAGACTTCACTTATGGTGAAGCTTCACCTGTGTTACTTTAAAAGGGCATCAGTTGCAACCTGCATGATTAAGTCCCTCAAGTCCCATTTTAAATTTTATGTGATACGGTAAGAAGATGGATGAGATATATATCATACTGGGGAGACACCTTAGAGATGGGGTTTATGTGTGTAGCTCAAGTTATAAACACAATGGAGATTACGCTAATTACGCGCTCATTGACTTACATGCATTACTTAACTTGATTCAAAATCAAACAGACAAACAAGTGGTTAGCATTTCACGTGCTACTCTTATTAACCTAAACAAGCACATTTAAAACATTTCACCACTCTGGCATTTCACTGCCAATTAGCATAGTCAAACATTCAATTCAATTAAAACGTCATCAGTTATAATTGTCGGTGTGTGAATGTGTGTGTGAATGGGTGGCACCTTGTAAAAGGCTTTGGAGAAAGGCACCATATAAATGCAGCCCATTTACCATTTAATGTGTACTTGATAATGAGTAACGTTGAAGGGGGTCTTCTACTGTTTTCAGTGACCCAGAAAGATGAGAGTCTAATTTGTTTAATGTAGTGCAATATTTGAATATTTCTTTCTGTCTCTTTCATATGATTTTCACTTGTTCACATCACGTCATATCAACAAGTATAGATTGATGGACTTTGTAATTGACTACAATCAATAAGGCATTTTTTATACTAACTAAAGGCAACCTTATTAATAAGAATCCTAACAAATATAACACCTATGTCGCTACTGGGCTGAGTAAACTTGTTATACATTCACTAAAGTTACAGTGCAGTACATTCATTGTCAACTGTAGTGCAATAGAGGGTATGCGCGTGACATCATCATCATACCCGGACGTTATGCGGGAACGCCTACTGAGTGGTAAAAAAGTACTTTCTGGCCTTGACAGCCCATACCTCTAAACAGAAAAGCCCTAGCTGATAGCATTTAATGACGTTAAACGATGTTAAACTCGATTTGCCATAAGCTTTATGCATGCGAATACCCTCTACAGTAGTATATGATAGACAATCAGCCATTAGGGCAGTGCTGTTTAGTAGTAAACTAACTACTAAACCCAAGTTATTAGACATCTTCATGTCAAACAGCTGTAATGTAAAGTACTAGAAATAGAAGAGAACACTATACTGCTATTCCTGTTTTTAAATGCTGGACAAAATGGTACATTGCCTGGATTCATTGCACTTTGTTAATTCATTAACAAAGTGAAGTAAGTGGACACTTGTATTTTAATAAAATGTAATTTAAGTACAGACAAAATAGAAAAGAACATAAGTTGCCAGACATCATCTTATATACAATATATAAATTACAACAAGTAGAAGGCACAATATCACTCATGACAATGAGATGAAAATAACGATACAAATACAAAAATAAAAATAAGGTAATTTATTTTTTCTGTTGTCCATTCTCCTACATCTAATTTCAAAAGTCATGAACTTTTTCTACCTCCCTCTCTTCCTCTCTCTTTAAGGGTAAATTAAGTGGGCTTTCAGATGCTATTAACTTCTGATGTGCACATATCCAGGAGTGCTCTTAAATTATCACTAGTTTTTATGATGCTCGTGGGTTGAAATTGAATGCATGCCAGCCCTAATCTACTCTCTATCAGTGTTATTAATGAACCCAGCTCAGATGGCCTTGATTGTGTAAAAAACACCCTTTGGATTTACACTCCCTTGTAGGTGCCGTTGTAGAAGAAAGGCTTGTCTGACACACAGTGACCCACAACCTCTGGTGTCCATCTCTGAACGTTGGGTTTGCCGTCCTTGTCCGGTCGAACAATGATGGTGCTCCGGGATGCCAGTGAGGGGTCCTCATCAAAGAAGTTGAAAGGTCGCAGGAAGAAGCCCACGGAGTTGCCTGGCGTCGCGGTGTTAGGGATGTCTTCTGAGTGAGGAACATGCAGGAATCCTACTGTCACCCAGGCTACCAGGTCCTACACACAGAAAAGCAAACATGTTGGTTCTTTTACATAGCGCATAGGCGTTATTCAATACAATGTGTAGTTTTCCTGCAAATCATACTGCACCATCTCCTCTTCACTGATTAGAATTTTGATTTAATTAATTAGAGAATAAACTAAACACAGGCAGTACTGTACGTGTTACTAATCAAGGATGGAATATTACAGTCACAGACGTATTTCCATTGTGGTCCTCGTGATATACAGAATAATATGGCATGTTTGGCATTAGTGCTACAATACAGCAGAACTGTTACGGTGAATGAAAATTTACGATATGCTTTTATTTGAGCTGATCCTGATTTTAGTATTATAAGTCGAAGTGAAGTTTAATGTTAATGTGGGAAATAGGGAGTCCATTCCACTTGTAGGTGCCATTCAGGAGTCTGTCAGACGCATATACCTATACGTAAGCTTTATTGTTTGGCTTTTGCATATTGCCTCATGTAAATTGGCTTACATGAGCCAATTTGTAAGCCAATTGGCTTACAAATTGCCTGTCCTTTTTCATTCTCAATAGAAACAATGGCATTCAATACACATGTATTTAAGTGTAAAACAAGAAGGGCCTAGCCTCATGAAAAAAAACTGAGGAAAAAAAAGGGAATTTAGAGGTTACTTGCCACCCCCTGCAGTTGGCATGTCAATAGGGTAACCAGAAGGCTTGCATTAAAACACGCTCGCCCATTTCCCCCCCTCCCCCCGACCGCTCCGTGGGGTGATTCTTGTATTCTTCTATTTGTTTTACTGAGGACAAGGTTAGAAATAACTTTAAGGTTATAGGCATAGATAGTTTTACTAAGGTTAAGATTAGGAATAGGGTTAGGTTTTGGCACCGTTTTACTGAAGGTTAAGGTTAGGAATAAGGTTAGGTTTAACCGTTTGGACAGTTTACTGAGGCTATACTCTTAGGAATACCAGAGACCGTTCTGCCGGATTTACGCCAGAGGCGAGCATTCTGGCATTCGTCAATATCACTGCATTGCAGTGGTTTGGGATTAGTGTGACAGTCCTACAATACAGTTTGCATCAAATATATCAAACAGAGAATTCAGTTGTGGCAAAAGTCAGTAAAAGAATATAACAAGGGGACTTTGAATATATGTATTTTTAAAGCGAACGTTTGTCTCAAACTCAAGTTTTGCTTCTGGGTGGTCCCTGGAACTAGATATTTTGAGATGGGGGTCCGTGGCCAAATAAATATCAGTCTGGGGGTCCTTCACATGAAAAAGTTTGAGAACCACTGACATAGTCTCTCAAGAACAGACTAACTGAGCTCCTTTTAAACAACTCATTTGCTGCCATTTAACAATACCTTCGTACTCTCATATGCCAAACTGTCTCCATAGACTTCCATGTAATTCATAGTGCACGGATCATGCACACCCATGCCTAGATAATGCACCACGTGTGTCCACATTGCTCACAGCTTTCAAACAAAAAAATCCGAATGGAAATCCGTTCAGGCATTCATGAGATAGCAGCCATTATGTTTTCCTAAAATGTAAACAAAGATGGCTGCCATGTTTGAAAGATGGGGTTGCTATGGGGGTTAAACATGCAATTTCGCGATTGCTATCATGCCTACTACATTTTTTGGGGTCAAATGTTTTTCTTTTTTTTTTCTTTTTTTTTTTTCTTTTTTTGATTATTATTATTATTTTTTTTAATTCTCGGGTTCCTCGGGCATGGCAGGGCCGTACAACGGGATTTTTTCGGGCTCCTCGGCCATGGCAGCAAATGAGTTAAGTGAAAAGGACCTTTTCTTTGACGATGGCTGGCCAGATTGCTGACATAGAATCATAGGTTTTTCAAAAAATCTTTGAAGGATTCAAAAGACACTTATAGAATCGGGTCAAAATTCAAATGTTTTTTTTTTTTTCAAAAATAGCAGATCTACAAGCTCGCGAGTGCCGCGCTGCGAGCTTGTAGATCTGCTATTTTTCAATAGTTAAAGCATAAAATAATGATACGCAATAATGTGTACCCGTTCTAAATGGGTTAACTGGACAGACACGGTTTCAGCTATATCATCACTATCATCACATGAACAATGAGTGTTGGTGCACTGTCACATCTGTCTCAAAGCCACTACCTGATTGACAATGTCTTCATTGTTGCGGATGTAATCCTCAAAGGACACGGCTGGCTCCCATGGGTCATTCTGAGTGTAAATGCTACTGCTGGTGGCTTCGCTGTCTTTATGACGAGTCACGGCCAGAGGATACCTGCGTTGATTGAGACAATCAATCATTTTGATCAGTGGTTTTCAGCCCTTTTCTTGTCGAGGTCCATTAATTATTTGGCATTTGAGCCATGGACCACCATTTGATGAGATTTAGCCTCTCAGACCCAAAACGTAATATTTTAAGTTGTCGCTGGATAGGATTTTTACCACAATTCAATGCCGTATTGATGTAGTACCATAGGAGAGATAACTAAACGTTCTGGCACATTTTACTCAATTTACTGTGTTTTTTGCTACTGGTGTTTTGCTGTATTATACATGATTTGTTGTATGAGATGCTGCGAAGTGCACAGAGACCCCTTGGGGTGATGATTGCACTATAAATAAAAAATAAACTGAACTGTAACTGATAACAGGTCAATCAAAAATAACAATTCTTCTACATTAGATTACATAGACTTTTTTTTAAATTGAGTAATGCGAGTGTTTAACGATAATTTAACTTTTGAGAGCGTAAAATGGAATCAAATGGGCACATAAGGGTCCATTTGGGTCCACTGGTGGTCCCCGGACCACTGGCTGAGAACCACTGATTTTGATGGGTCAGGCAAAGGCATACACACACACACACACGCACAAACACCACACAAGTGTACACACACAGTCGCATATACAGTACCTGTAATAGTGTAATTGTGTGATAGGGCAATAAGTGTAATAGTGTAATACATGTAATACATGTAATAGTGTAATATTGTAATATGTGTAATTGTGTAATAGGGCAATAAGTGTAATAGTGTAATACATGTAATAGTGTAATAGTGTAATATTGTAATACGTGTAATTGTGTAATAGGGCAAGTGTAATAGTGTAATAAGTGTAATAGTGTAATAGGGCAATAACACGTGCCCTGACGGTGGCTTCACGCCCTTAGGGCGTCTTACTGGGGGCAGGTATTTCTTTCTTATTCACCTGGACCAGCTGATGCCATTCTCCTCTCTCCAGCCCCTTGGCAACACACTGTGAGCGTGGGAGTTGAACTGGATGCGATATCCCTTCTGGTGGCCCCACTTGTTCTTGTCGTTGGCGTTGTAAAAGTGCACGTAGCGAGGGAACTTCTTCCCGAAGCGGAACGCGGCGGAGCGCTCCGTCTTGTGCTGCGTCCTGTGGAGCTGTGACTGAACCACGTTGTGCTTGGGGCTCCATGGGTTGGTGAAGTTGACGTATTTCAGGTTTATTGACTCAAAACTGTTTTCCCGGCCTGAGTCACAACACAAATGAAAACGTGTGTCAAGTACTAGGAGTACAAGTACTAACACAAACATCAGAGCACAGAGCTGATAGGATTCTATCTCATTGGACATTTTCATCAGCCTTGCATTCCCATTTAACCACGTTGTTTTCGCATTTCACCAGAAATAGCCTATATCTACGAGATCACTACATGTCACATTACAACGCGTTGTGAGCTTTCACCCCAGAACACGGATGATACGGTTCATTTAAAGATGCCAATGGCTAAAAGCTTGTTGGCATTTTTTACGCTATCCTCAATGCTCAATGGGTTATATAAAAAAATTGTTGCAAATACAGTAGATATTGCTTTTACTGCTTGCTTTTAATGGTAGTGCAAGTGTTACAATAGCAAGTGTTACAAATAAATGCTACCGAATGTACAGTACTACTCACCAGCAATATCCAGGTCCACTTTATAATGAATAAGATGTGTGTGGAGGTTCCCCAGCACATAGTTATACACCTTGGTGCCATAGTTAAGTCCATTAGGTGTGAAGAAGGTGGCATGGATGTACCCTGTGGCGCTGACTTTTGACTCCATCACCCCGTTCGGGTAGAAGTGAAAGTCCCAGATGTAATCGTAGTTGTAAACCGTGGAGGTTGTCCGCACCACCAGCACGGTGCTCTCCAGTCCCCCGTAGAAGTTGTATCCCCCTTTGAAGTTGGAATTGAAGTGCCTCCTGAGGGGCGTCGCTGTCGTCATCTCAAAAACACACAGTGCATTTTTGTGGCGCATAGGTTTGTCCGTGTCATAGTAGTGATATAAGTCTATGAATGTGGCAATTTCAGGGCAGTCAATCCCAGGCGCCAGCTCATAGGTAGAGGCACCCATGCCCCAGCCTGCATCAATGTACTTTGTTTGCATGGCAGCAGGCGTATCTCCTGCATAGAAGGCAACGGCTTCTTGGAGGCTGATCTCGTAAGCGATCCTTTCCCCGTTAAAACGAAGGTCAAAGATTTGCAGCCCGGCTGATGACCGCACGCGGTAGGCGAACGACCATCCAGCGTATTCAATAAAGTTTTTGTCAACGTGATACCGCGGCCCTTGAGGCTGCACGAGCTTTGGACCGTGGATGTCTGAGGCTGTGTTGCTGTGACCGCGGGGGATATAGGTGGAGTAGAGGTCCTTGTCGTCGTGGTCGGGTAGCTTGGCCTTCTCCAGGTCTTCCAGGTCGTACCTTCTCACCAGCTCCTCCACGCTGTCAAAGTACTGGCTGTTGTACCAGACCTTGTCGACGGTCCACTTCTCTGGGTCCAGGTCTTGGTGGTTGATCAGAACCTCAAAGCCCACCGGGTGGATGAAGTAGCCCTCCACAAACTTCTGCAGCATCACCCAGGATCTCCTCTCCCCGGGTTCCAGGCCGCGAGGGGCTATGTCGGAGAAGGTCAGGCAGCGGTCGGTGCAGTTTGTGAAGGAAAACCCTCCGGTGGTCTCAAACAGCAGCCTGTGAGCCATGTTCGTGATCTTCTCCAGGATTGTTTCTAGGTGATGATACTCTGCGGCGGTGATGGGTCGTGCCTCAAATCGGATTGGCCTGTTCCCCTTGAATAACTTGACTTCATGGGAACTGGGGTACGGCAGAGGACTGACAATGTACTCTGTGATGTTGGGTTCGGCCTGATTCCCAAACTGGACCACCACCCGGGCACGCCGCTGGGGTTTGGCCTGCCCGCGGTCCAGGGCCCTCAGGGCCTCGTGCTTCCTGGGCAGGTGGAGCTCCATCAGCAGGATGCTGTTCTTCTTCAGCGTCTTGCTGAGGGCATCGGTCAGCCCCAGCTCCGGAAGGCCGTGGAGGTAGGAGCGCACCGCTTTCATCTCACGGACGCTGAGGTCGGCGAACATGGAGGCGCCGTGGTGAGCCCAGTCTCGTGCTCTGGAGGCGGCACACTGACCCAGGGAGACCAGGAGTAAAAGACAGAGGAGCCTCATGGCTGGAGTTACTGAAACACATAAAGATAAGATAAAGATACGGTACACCTTTATTGATCCCTGTGGGCAAATTCAGGTGTCATAGGTGATAGGTTATAGCAGCAACAGCAGTAACTGTGAAACACAGGTACATGTTAGAGTAGAGTGACAAGTGATAAAGGTCCTCGCTTTTATTTGTGAGATTAATTAGCATTATTTCAACAAAACATATTTGTTCTGACCTTCCAGATGAAATAAAACAAGGAAAATAGATATACTGTAACTATAAATGTACAATCTATCAAAAGCATATTAATATATGCTTGTGTCTACATCTACAGTATCGCTTATCAGTGTCAACCTGTGAGTATCTGTACAATATTTGTACAGTCTAGCAACAAATCATAGGAGTGAATATAATTAAGAGAGTGAGGGATCAAGATCTCTTTTACGAGAGAGCACCCTATACACAAATATTCTCAATTAAAATACACAAAATTAATAAAATGTGTCTTGTTATCACAGATCCAGTAAAAATTCTTGAAAGTTGAGCTCTGCAATATACAGCTTGATTTTCCACACAGATCAGATTTCACTATATCAGAAAAAATACTCCTCACTTCCCTCTTTGCTAAAATGCAGAAGCATAATGCATCTCAGTAAATACTGTAGATGATAGTCCAGTGTAATTGTTTTCCTCAGCCCACTGTTCCCATACGCTTCACAGCTGGAAAATAATTCCTTGTTCCTCCCTCTCTTTTTATACACCAGTTTTTAATGTATAATTGGCAATTATTGTTAAGGAAATGCAATTATTAATTGCATTTCTTAACATGCACAGTCTAGATCAACCTTTGCTACAAGGGGTGGGCTTTCTCCTTATCTCCCACCTCTGTTTCAAAGTTCTTCACTTATCTATGCAGGTGGCATATTGCTAACGTATATTCTCCATATCCTACACCATGTTTGTTTTCCCATTACCTTTCACTTTTTTAACACTCAACTAACAACCAACAAAATCCATAGATCTAAATCTCTCCTGCTCATAATGACATGCCTAAAATTTAGATACTATTGGGTTAAAGTTGTCAAAAATACATCTTTATCCAACAGTTTTTTTTATTATTATTTGTATTCACATTTACACATGTTATTTGTAGTCAGTCCCTTACTCCTCTGCATCCACAACAAAGAAATAAATGCAGGTACAGTACTCACTTCAAACACTGAAGCACCTTCTTGCTTGCTTCAGTCCCTTTGTGAAACAACGTTGATTGTCCCCTGCTTGCGCAGCACAGCTCCAGGTGAGCAGCAGCCTACAATATCTCTCCCTTGAGCAATGGAGCAGGAAACAAAGCACTGCAGCTTATATTTGACCTCCTACTTGGTGACCAATAGTGATTGGCCAGCTATCGGTCGTAAATATGATGAAACAACTGATAATTTGTCCACCAGGTTCAGTGTAAGCATGGCAGTTGTGTTGGTCTAAAGTATTGCGCAGTCATTTATAAATGTTTATCCTTGCTTGAGACAGACTGTGAATGTCAAGCAGGAAGCTTTTTCAGTAGAATCACGATGGGGACCAAATGTGAATCACTTTGAGGAGTTTTCGGCTATTTCGGTGATCCTTCTGAGAATCTTGGCTTGCGTGTGATACACTTGGACAGCCTAGTCTGCCTTGCTGGCACGGCGTCTGATTCTCATTGATTCAACATTTCTGTCCCACTTCCTTTGGTCGGTGGATCTGCGAGGTCATGTATTGTATTTTTTAAATTAGAAAAGAATTGATATAAACTCAGGGGATCTACTGATAAGTTTACTAGAATGTGGCAACCTTATTGTATTTATATCTGGAAATGCTTTCATCACTTTTCTGCAGAACCCATTTTTATAAATTTATAATTATAATTTTTATAATTATAATTTAGAATTAAATCATCTTTTAGATGATTTTATAGGGAATCACCAGCTATAGTGAAAGTATAGAAAATAAATTTGAATGGGGAAAGCAACAGTTAAGGAAAATAAAATCTACAAACATGTCGCTCTGCATGCCGTTGCACACAATGATTTGCTCTGGACAACTTAAGGTTGATGAAGACATAACTAATGAATGGCCAAGTGGACATTGTGTTCTCAAGGACAATACGCCCACAGGACAATAGGTTGATATTAATGTTTCACAACTTGCAATAAATCGTTTTCATCATGGATGACCTTTATCCATTCATTTCTAATGATTATGATATCAATCAGGTACGGAGAGGTGTTCCCGTATTTGTGTCTGAGCACTGACATAATCAACCCTCTGAGTGTAGAAAGAAGAAAATTAAGGAAAGTTTATTAAACAAAATAATCCAGCTAAACAGAAAACAAATGCCATAAGATCTAATGCTCAGCAGATCTGATCAAATTGTTCCAAACGAGAACAAAAAAGCAAGTGATCTAACTGAAAATGACTGTTGCTTAACCACTTTAAACCGGTGTCCCAAAAATACTTCAAATAGACAATCTACAAGCTCACAATACATCACAATGCGTTGTCAGCTTGTAGATAGCTTTTTTCTCCACACAATATTGCAGTATGATCAACTCTATCACAGTCAAAACTAAAACATAGCAAAACTAAATCCCATTTTAACTCACACAGACCTAATCACAGTAACCCATGCTTTCATCACCTCACGTTTAGATTACTGCAATTCATTATATCTGGGGCTGCCACAGTACACTATCTCCCGTCTACAAATAGCTGCACTGATAAGAATGCACTGGTTACCAGTACAATTTAGAATTAATTTTAAAGCCTTGCTCTTTGTTTTTAAAGCCCTCAATGGGCTTGCCCCATCTTATATCTCCGAACTCATAAACTATCCCCCTGGCCTCAGGTTACTCAGATCATCCACCCAGAAACTCCTCTCAGTTCCCTACACAAACCTTGTAACAAAAGGTGATCGTGCCTTTTCCGTCGCCGCACCCACTCTCTGGAACAATCTACCACTCTATATAAAGGATAGCCCCAATTGAAGACCCATCTTTTTACTTGCGCTTTTAATATAGTATGAGGTTATGTTTGGTGTTTTGTTGATGTTTATTTTTGTATTGGTTTTGTTTTATTTGTTACTGTGTTATATGCCTGTAATATCATTGCTCTGTTGTGTTTATTGTCTTTGGAAAGCACTTTGGATCAACTGCTGTTGTTTTTAAATGTGCTATATACCGGTAAATACAATTGACTTGACTTGACTTGACAGTCAAATGATAATTCAGTAATTATTGTTTATCAGCTCGAATACCTTCAGTTCAGTTTGGATATTGAACTTATTGCGTATATAATGTGTTGTGTCACCTATGTTGACACATCCTATGTTTCTAGAATGACCTGATTCACATGTACGCCTACAGTATAACTTCTACTGATGAAGGCCAGAGGGACCATAACAGTTTCTTTGTCTTTAAATACCAGTAAGACTCCCTAATCTCCTGTCACACTGCTGACATCAGTATGACATCACACCGTACACAAATGACCCTTATATAAGACCGGCATTATCTACCGACAGATTAGTAACAAGATGTCAAAATCGTTGAAGGTTGAATCTCCAGATATGGAGATAACCAACACATCACTCCATATATGGAGATAACCGACGAATCTCACTAAGTCTGACCTCACAAGCCCCATATTTGGACACGAACAACATATAACTCCATATATAGAGACATAGCTGCTGACATCAGTATGACATCACACTGCTGACATCAGTATGACATCACACCGTACACAAATGACCCTTATATAAGACCGGCATTATCTACCGACAGATTAGATGCAAGCAGGACACAACTCATCGGCTCATAAGCTGGTTCTCCCTCCATATATGGAGATAACCGACGAATCTCACTAAGTCTGACCTCACAAGCCCCATATTTGGACACGAACAACATATAACTCCATATATAGAGACATAGCTGCTGACATCAGTATGACATCACACTGCTGACATCAGTATGACATCACACCGTACACAAATGACCCTGACGGCACACACCAAGAAGTGTGATGTCATACTGATGCGGAGATATGAGCAGGGAAAGGTGTGACGTGTGACGTGTGACCGACGGACGGACGGCCGGTGGAGGTTTTGATACTAAACTGCGACCTGACGGTCGCAATTAAGAAAACCAGTAAGACTCCCTAATCGGGAGATAAGCGACCGTTGGTCGCTTATCTCCTGTCACACTGCTGACATCAGTATGACATCAAACCGTACACAAATGACCCTTATATAAGACCGGCATTATCTACCGACAGATTAGTAACAAGATGTCAAAATCGTTGAAGGTTGAATCTCCAGATATGGAGATAACCAACACATCACTCCATATATGGACATATGACATCACACCGTACACAAATGACCCTTATATAAGACCGGCATTATCTACCGACAGATTAGATGCAAGCAGGATCTCGACTCTGACACAACTCATCGGCTCATAAGCTGGTTCTCCCTCCATATGGAGATAACCGACGAATCTCACTAAGTCTGACCTCACAAGCCCCATATTTGGACACGAACAACATATAACTCCATATATAGAGACATAGCTGCTGACATCAGTATGACATCACACTGCTGACATCAGTATGACATCACACCGTACACAAATGACCCTGACGGCACACACCAAGCAGTGTGATGTCATACTGATGCAGAGATATGAGCAGGGCAAAGGTGTGACGTGTGACCGACGGACAGACGGACGGACGGCCGGTGGAGGTTTTGATACTAAACTGCGACCTGACGGTCGCAATAACCTTGTCTGGCTACTGTAAGTACAATCTCTCCACCTTTATATTTGCACAATTTGATTAACCATCATAATCAGTGCTTAACAGTGCAAACTGTAGGATATAAAGTACATAATGGACATTGTGTCATTAAAGATTAGCCACCCCAACCACAGACTGTAGACTGATGTTACCAAAGGGAAAGTGGCTTCATAGCTTCAGAGCCACTGGCAGTGGCAGTGGATTGCGAAATAACTTCTTCCCCCTGACAGTGAGGCATATGAAGGATCGGGCCAGAAGAAAATAACGAAAAGCTTGGGAAACGCTGATAGCCTTGAACCTTGAACCAGGCCAGCTAGGTATTGATATCAGTGGCTGTCCATCCATTTAGACATGTTAACACTTGGGAAGTGTACTAGTACAGAAACCTGGCTGTTGAGCTCCGGCTCCATGGAGGCAGTTTCTTTTGGCTCTTTTCAACTACAAGAACTAAGTGTACCGTGCTGGGTGCCGTGTCATTGGTCCGACTCGCCTCATTACTAACCCTAACGCCTAAATGGTAAATGGTGCATTTATATAGTGCCTTTATCCAAGGCGCTTTACAGAGCTTGTGCATTACATTCACCCATTCACACACACATTCATACACCGATGGCAGAGGAAACCATGCAAGGCACCAACCTGCTCACCGGGAGCAACTAGGGGTTCAGAGTCTTGCTCAAGGACTCTTCGACACCAACTCTGGGGGAGCCCGGGGTCAAGTAATGAGATGTCGGACTTATGGGCAGTCCCCCCGTGGCGACGCCGTGCAATGAAATATGCTTCACAGGTTCTGGATTTGTTTCCATGCGCTACAGCTTGGTTTCTAAGGTTTTCTAAGATAAGGTTCTGGGTGCAGAAACTCATTTGGGCCCTGGCCCGGCACTGGAGGTAATTCTAACCCTGAGATGTAGGAACCCAGAACTAACTTTCACTTTCAAATGTTTTCTAAAATAGCTAAATTAGCTGGCTCACAAGCTCAGCTAGCTTGTGTGAGCTTGTAGATCAGCAATTTTAGTTTTATTTATGAAATACCAGATTGTTATAAGTGTAAACAACAACAATAAAACTTTCACCGGCCTTCTGGGTCCTTGAAAGTTCCAGGTTATGGAAGATTATGTGTTAACCTCATAATCTGAAAAGAGCCATTTGTCTGCCTTGCTGAAAGGCACAGGAGATGATGAGGGACGGAAATGTTCTCTCCCTTGCTGAGCTGGTCTGGATCTCTGAACGGACAATCTTCTCACAGTCTGCCTCTTCTCACTCTCTCTCTTTCTCTTTTTTCCTTTACCAGCACTGACTAAGCACTGACTAAGTCTTACTCAGTGTGACTCAATATTGCACTGTCAATATGACTTCAATGGCATACATTCCACCAGTGGTGGAAAGTAGCTAAGTACATTTACTTCAGTACTGTACTTCAGTACAATTTTGAGATATTTATACTTTACTTGAGTATTTTCCAATACTTTTACTTCTACTCCACTACAGCACGGATCCAAATATTGTACTTTTTCTCCACTAAAATTATTTGAAAACTTTAGTTACTAGTTACTTTGCAGATATAATTTATAATGTTATAAAACATATCCCCCCACCCCATTTATACCTAGGCTTTTTGAAAATAGCTGATCTACAAGCACACAATGCATTGCATCGCGTTGTGAGCTTGTAGATCTGCTATTGTCATTCATTTTGTACTTTTAATTTTGGTGCCTATACTTTTTCAATTCCGGACTTCTGGAGTATTTCTACATTGCAGTATTGATACCTTTACTTAAGTAAAACATTTGAGTATTTTTCCCACCACTGCATCCCAACATTAACCCCTTAAAACTTAATTGGCTATTTCCAGCGAAGGGATTTATTTGTTAGTAAAAAAAGAGAGGTCCAAGTACAGAGCTGACCCCGGTCAAGTAAGTATTAGTTTACCAAGTTCAGACGGTTTAAGAGACGTACAAGCCAGCCCTAGGAGGAAAAAGGGAAGGAGAGGTCATTGATGACACGTGACCTTTCTAATCCACACCATCAGCCCACAGCAACCTCCCACTTCTCGTGACTCAATGGCCAACACTCATGACGACACCGGCAACTCTTTTATGTCGCTCCCAAATCAGTTCAAGTTGTACTGTGGTGACAGCTGTGTTTGAGCCCAGGGTCGAGAGGTTACATGTGGGATATTGATGGGTCTGAAAGGCCCCCACCCCTTGGCCCCGTGTCTATTGACATGCCTCATTAAATAAACTCCCACCAGCCTTCCCGAAACGCCTTTCTTTATAGGATTAGGCTCCGACAAACATCTCTTTATCCCGAGGGTGAAGCTACTTCACTCTCCTATACTACCTCTCTCTCCAGTGCACACACACATGCAAGCACGCACGCACGTACGTACGCACATACATACATGTGCGCTGTGCGGGCATTGAGTTGTAACAGGTTCGATTTACAGTACCCATTTTTATTTGCCATGTTAGTAGTCTAGAATGTTGACATTTTATGAATGTATTTATTATTAATTACAAATTTCTGTATGTCTCTGCTACACCACTAACACACTACGTTTGCACACACATTTGCAATGAAAAGATCACAATAAAAATAAGCTCTCATCATGCTTTTTTGTGTTTTATCCTTTTGACAGACATGTACAAATTTGTCAATTAATCAAACCTATCCCTAACCAGCCCATCCTCACTCCCAATACACACACACACACACACACACACACACACACACACACACACACACACACACACACACACACACACTCAAACATACAGGGAGAGAGACATGCAAATGTAGAGATGTGAATTGACAAACATGCCCAAACAGATGCAAACTGACAGACATGCGCACACATTTACGTTGCGAATCACAACGGGAGCAGGTGCACACACACACACACACACACACACACACACACACACACACACACACACACACACACACACACACACACACACACACACACACAGCCCTCTGAAAGGCTTCTATGTGTTCTTTTAATTTTCGGTGGGGTGGGGCGAGAAGATGTGTCATAGGTCCAGTGACCAATGGCGACCCTTCCAGCTGTGACCCTTGGGCCCGATCTCCAATGGCCATGGCCTCAGATGCCACTTTATATCCCGGGAATCGTACCCCAGGTTTAAAAGCCAGCGACAGGGGCTACTGTCTCCCTATATGGCAACATATCACCACACTGAGGAATATATCACAAAGGAACAACAACACATACAACGATAGGAGGCAAAAATCAAAGAGCATAACAAGTAAAAGGATTCCTCAGAACCCGCTTTCAGATCCATCTGAAAGCAATTCAGCGGTAAGGACAACTTTTTATTTTATTCTTTGCTATGTATTTGTCAGAGAGGAGGAATGACGTGCATTACCACCATAAGGCTTTACTTAAAGGTTGCCTCTATAATGCATTATAATCCACATTTGTAATGCATTATAAGGCGCTTATAGGGCATTATAACACTTGTTATAAATGTTTATAATCACTTATGACAACTTATAACAGCATTTATAAAGGTGTTGTTGGTCATAATGCATTATAAACTCAGTGGAACAGAACATTTTAACTACCAGGTAACACTTGTACTATATGGCCGGATCTTTAATGCATTATAATCACATTTATAATGCATTATTATAACACATCATAATCCATTATAATACACTTATAATGTTTCATAACACTCGTTACAACAATTTATAATAAAGACACTTTATAACCAGTTAAGGTTAGAGTTTATAATGTGCTCTAATGAGCGTACAATGCATTATGACCGGCACTTATAATATAAAAGGTTGTTCTAAGTTGTCATACATGATTATAAACATGCATAACAAGTGCCCTATAAATGCATTATAATGTATTATAGAGCCGACTTAAGTTTTACTGGAATCATTCAATAGCTCACCATCAAACAAACTAGCTATAGATGATAAGAAAGGTGTGAGTTTAGGAAATGCTACAAAACTTTACATAGAGGAGTTAATGTGATAAGACACGTTCCTTCTATTGTAGGTGTTAAACTTACGTTTTTAGATAAGAATGATCGTGTTTTTGATGTAATTTCTTGATTTGACTATTATTGTTCTTTCCAAATAGCATTTTCTGTTTACTTTTTTTATGAATTTAGACTTTTATTTTCCTAATGTTAGCTAAACGAATTGCACAACATCAAGCTGTACTTAATCTGACTGGTTATAAACATGATTATACCATAAAGCTTTCCGATTTATACCTGCATTAGGATATTGCAATTGTTGCCAACTAGTAATTTCTTTTTAAACACTTGAATTCTCATTGATTATTATAAAATCATTATTGTATTATGAGTTTATACCTCAGTCATAAGTGTTGATTTTTTTATTTAGTTTAAGTCAGTCTTTTGAATAAAATGTAATTTAGGTTTAGTCATATTTTAGTAATCTGAAATGTTTTAGTTTTAGTGTAGCTTTAGTCGACTAAATATTATAAGATTTTAGTCTACAGTTGATTTTGTCAACGAAAATGTATTTTGGCAGGCCCTGATGGCGTCATAATGCTTGAAGCGAAAAATAGCCGATCTACAAGCTCACAACACGTTGTGCTGTGACGCGTTCTGAGCTTGTAGATCTGCTATTTTCAGAGCACAACACCCGAGCACAACCAAGCATAAAATGACTTTTAGTTTTAGTTCCACTGGATCCCTTCCCAGCAGCCCTCCCTCTCTTCTCCACTAGTCTCTCCCTACTATTTTAGTCTAGTTTTTATTTGTTGACAAAATGTAGTCTTAGTTTTAGTCATAGTAGCATATTTTTAAATTAGTTTTTATTCTGTTTTTGTCTATGAAAAAAGCAAGTCGGCGAACATTTTTGTCATTGCTTTAGTCAACAAAATCAAGACTGCCTCATACTTGAGCAAGAATGGATTACAAATGAATATGCTAGTTTGCTTGGTACTTATTTTTTGTTTGTTTTTTACCATTCTCTGAACTGCTATGTTACATGTGTACCTGATGCTCATGATTTTAACCCTCTTTCCCAGAAGTTTAATCAGCAACATTCCAGAGCAGACCATGGAGGCACTGACTGTGCTGCTGTCTGTGCTGGGACTGCACATGGTCATGGGAATGGGGTATGTATACATTGGATTCAAACACTACTTTATGGCCTCTTCTTTGTTTGCCACTTCCATACTGGGATCCCTAAAATGTTCTAAAATATGCAAAAATGTAATCAAATTAAACAAAAAAGCAGATCCAACACAACCAACCAATTTCATTGCAACCGTTCCCGCCTGATTTTCAAGCTATAGATAACATATCGTATTGCCACATGTTTGCTTTAAAATCAGTTATTGTTGAAAGTAGACGCTGTCCTGCTGTATGCCTATAAATTCAATGAAAGGAGGGACACAGAAGATAATAAATAAAGAGAAAGACGGGACAAGACAATACTATAATTTATATTAACAACATTAATTTAACATTTTCTATATATTGTGATTTAAAATGTACTCTCAGTCTCTATTGTTTCGCTATTACTGTGCCAACATTATTATTTCCAATGCTGGTGTGTAAACTTGGTTTGAATGGTCCTCCAGACACTGGTGTGAACACACAGAGGAGGAGAGAGTGGAGCGAGTGCTGTCTCCACGGCTGCAGCTGGAGGTGAGCTGCTCCGAGGTGTACCGCTACAACACCCAGGCCTGGAGGCTGGACGTGGACAGGATGCGACACAAGCACGGCGGAGACGACGGCATCGCGCTCTACTACAAACAGCAGGGGCCCAGCGCGTCCTGCTACCTGTACAAGTTAGTGAACCAGTCGATCCACTGCAGGCAGGGCTTGAGCCCCTGCCCTTTTATCCGTCTGTAAAAAGTGCCCTCTCCAGACCATAAATGCACTTTTTACTATGGTGAAAAAAATGCATGTCCTCTTTCTATGCCATACTTTCAGGCATCATTCAAGAGAATTGCCTTGTCCAAACCCTCCTGAACTTGAATGCAGCATCTTATGTTGAAAATTGCCCTCTCTGTGTAGAAATCCATGCCGTTAAGCCACATCTCCAGTATTGACTTGATTATGCTTAGTTCAAGGTGGTATCAAGCACCAAAAATAGCCGATCTCCAAGCTTGGAGGTCTGCTATTTTCGATATTGTCACCAAAATGCCCCTTTTGAAATTTCAGCCCCTGCCTCTCTAACATTCTCTGCACGTCCCTGATCCACTGCTTTCAACAAGTTCCAGTGAACAGAGCCGAGTGTGTTGTCTCACTCATGATCTGTGTGTGTCTTCTTCAGACCCCCAGAGACGGAGACTCAGAGAGTGAACAAGACGGTGAGAGGTTGCTGTGAGGGCTGGGGAGGCCCGCGCTGCTCACAAGGTAAGTGAAGGGAACCAAACAACCAACCATCCAAAGTATCTGGCTCATTGCAGTATTTGTGTATGTTCCCGAGAGGACATCACCAAATGTATTTAGTTTAAAGACGTCATAACTGTCAACAATAAATCACTATCATAAACATTCACCCCTTTGTAAACATATTTCTAACCATTGTGAAAGAACATAAACTCAGTGAAACAGCTGTTTATTTTTTATTTATTTGTACATTCTGGGAGTTATACAGACACATAAGGGTCCATTTGGTATAGTCCCTGGACCCCCATGTTGAGAAAAAGTGGTAAAACACACAATAGCATCTTAAAACCATCTATAGCAGCAAATATAGATGTGTCACCCTTTTCTTAACCCTGTCTCCATGTCTCTGTCACCGCCTCCGCCCAGGTGTGGGTGTCCGTGGACAGTGTTTCTCCACGTGGAGTTGTGAGGAGTTTCCCGGGGTCCACAACTCGTCTCTGATGGCCATGGAGCAGTGCTGTGCCACCCTGTGGGGGCTCAGCTGGAGGAACGCCTCCGACCACACCTGCTTGTCCTGTACCTACACCCTGCTGGCTGGTCAGTGAGCACGCATGCATGTATAATGTCTCACACTGTGCAAGAGCCTGATACCGTATCTCCCCTGGACAAGGGGGATTCCCTCTTGGCAAAGCAGTTTTCCCACATAGAAAATATTTCACCGGATCAATTGCTTTGATTTGGCTCGCATTTGGATAGGTGGAAGTTAACTCCTTTATTAATACATTCGAAGGTCAAGCCATTGTGCACACTGCTGGCCAAATTGCCAAACAAACCTACAGCAGTTGAAGTCAGAAGCTAGCCCTCTATTCCAGTGGTTCTCAAACTTTCTCAAAAAAGGGGATGTGGCTGAGATGTTCGGTTTCCCATGCAGGAGACCGGCAGAGTTCGAATGATGGGGATAGAACCACTTGGATTATAACCAAGGTCTCTTGCATCAGGACCCAAACATGTATGTCTCATCAAAAGAGTAATCCAAGGGAGATATTCGGCAAGCAACTTCACACACTGTGTATTTGTTTGTTGATTTGATTTGATCAAAGTCTTATTTCCATTGGCCCTCTCAGAATCAACAGGAGTATACAAAACAAATGAGTAAACAAATGACACTAATATATACATAAACGAACGCTCCCTACAGTATAGGGAACGATATACAGATATTATCTTTCCTATACAGTACATGGAACATTTCACGCTCTGCATAATACTGTAAATGCATCATGCAACCTCACCCACTTTGCATGCAGGATGCAATATGCAACTTCACACACTGCATCTAAATGCGTCATGCAACACACACTGTGCATATGCATATAACACACTCTTTGCATGTGTCCTAAGTGTGGTTTAAGTGTGACGCAAAAGCCTTCGAAGTAGGTGGTCTGCTTTTGCGTTTGACAACAAACTTCCATGTTGTTTTGGAACTTTCCACAAGTATGCGTAGCGTCACAAAGCAAAGTGTTTAGCAAGACTTAATGAACGGACCTGCTACACAGAGAGAACCAGTTGTTTAGACCATTAAGTTGTAGTGTACCATATACAGTGGGAAATAACTCAAATAGATCCAAGGAAAATACTGTGTCTGACGCACATGTTAATCCAGAGTAAAGGGCCTGTGGTTGGGAAATGGACTGACTGATGTGTCTAATAAAGACACTAGACAAATACTTGTTTTACTCTCTGTACCTGACTCATCTGTCTAAACTATTTATCTTTCGTTGCTGCTCTACGTCTTCTCTCCCTGTAAAGCCTAATTTATTATATTTTTAGACCTCCCGTTGTCCCTTTTCTGTGTGGGAGGGTCTCCATGGTAGCACCAGGAAGTGGAACCCCCCCGTTGCTGCTATCAGCATCCCTGGGTGGCACAAGACATTGATCACCCCCTCCCAGGGGTGTCGCACCAAATTCTGGGCCCTGGGTACAAGGATTCACTGCAGCCCCCCATGAACTGGGAACACATTATTTTGTGCTTTAACTATTGAAAAATAGCAGATCTACGTCTGCTATTTTTGAAAAATCGTGAACATTTGTGCAAGTCTTTGAATGTTTCAAATCCATCTAAGTTTTTTTTGTTTTTTTGAAAAACCTATGTTTCTGTCAGTGGTGCTCAAACGTTTTCATGTGAAGGACCCCCAAAATCATAGTAGGCCATGGATCCCCCGTCTCAAAATATTTAGTTCCAGGAACCCCCCAGAAGCAAAGTTTGAGTTACAAATGTTCGCTTAAAGAAAATATATTTAAAGATGTTCACACATTTTCACGACTTTTCAAAAATAGCAGATCTACAAGCTCACTTGTATATCTGCTATTTTTCAATAGCTAAAGTATAAAATAATTCCAGACCCCTCCACCTTGGGCCCTAGTACAGTAAATCAGTCCCACTTCCCCCTTTGTGACGCCCCTGACCCCTTCCTTCTCTGTTTGCCTCTACAGACTCCCAGTCCTCCCCCCTGGTACGCGGAGGTCTGCTGGGGAGCACCAGGGCTCCACAGGCGTCCGCCACCTGCATGAGCTGGGGAGGGGCCCACTATCGCTCCTTTGACAGGAGACACTTCCACTTCCAGGGAAGCTGCACCTACCTGCTGGCCTCTTCTACGGACGGCACCTGGGCTGTCTATATCAGCACCGTCTGTGATGGAGGAGCAGCATGCAGCAAGGTAAGTGCAATGGATTGTTGTTTTCCATGTCTAAACTGTATATGGAAACAATCACAGCTTGAGATGCAGATGTTTACACGAAAATGCATGTTAATTATGGTCTGTATTGATTCAAAGTTGTTTATTCTGGAGCTCCCACCACGGAAACAGCTACAGTCTGGCCAAACTCTGCCCAAGCTCTGTTTCATTGTTCTGTCACTTTGCATGGCATTACAGTTGGTCATTATTCTGTTTATTGGCATTACATTAGGTCATTGTTCTGGCACTTTGCATTACATTAGGTTCTTGTTCTGTTTCTTGGCATTACATTCATTGTCATTGTTCTGTCAATTAAGTGACTCACTTTGCATTACATTAGGCCGTTGACAGCAATACAATACAAATATCTGCTTACATGATTCTTCTTCCTGTATGTGTTTGTGCATGCGTGCATATGCATGTTTGCGTGTGTGTGTGTGTGTGTGTGTGTGTGTGTGTGTGTGCGTGCCGTGCATGCGTGTGTGTGTGTGTGTGTGTGTGTGTGTGTGTGTGTGTGTGCGTGGGCGTGGGCGTGTGCGTGTGCGTGTGTGTGTGTGTGTGAATGACTCTTCCCCATCAGGCTCTCAGGATGATGCTGGGTCTAGACCTGGTCTCAGTCCGTCACCGGAATTTAACTCTCAACAACCTCCCCGTGCCTCATGGAGAACCACTCTTCCAAAACGGTATACTTTTGACTCGTCACACAATCTCTGGAACCTTTGTACATCTGGTAACTATACGGTCAATCAGAGCTTTTGTTTTGTTTTGTGTCGTGTCTTGTCCCATCCAGGAGTGAGCGTCTACTGGCTGGGGGACTTTGTCTTTGTGGAGAGCGGTCTGGGGGTCAGGGTGAAGTTTGACTTGGCTAACACCGTCTATCTGACAGTGACCGCTGAACATATGGCTGCCACTAGGGGGCTCTGTGGAGTCTATAACAACAACGCTGACGGTGAGACACACACACACACACACACACACACACACACACACACACACACACACACACACACACACACACACATATATACTCACCTGTGGTTTTCAAGGCCGGCCCCACCCCCCAACCCAACCCAACAAGGGTCAGTAATTTATCAGCCCGAGCTCTGCTCAAGGCCCGAAAACAACTAATTAGTTCATAGATCATTCACAAACTATTAGTTAATGAGTTACTAATGAATTGTAAAGTATTTGTTAACAGCTTGTTAAGGATGTATAACTACTCTATGCTTCATAACTAATTCATAGATCATTCATAAACTGTTAGTTAATGAGTTATTAATGACTAGTACTTGTTAACTGTACATTAAGGATTTATAACTGCCTTATGCATATTTATTAGACAATGAATAAGCTATTAGTAAACTACTCACTAATGACTTGTTAAGTATTTGTTAATAGTTTATATAAACATTATTGGGACGTTATTGTAAAGTTGCAACTATTCCTCATTTAATGATGTTAGTAAATGAGGTTAACCAGTTCTTCATTGCCCCATGGTACAGTAAATGGCAAATGGTGCATTTATATTGCGCTTTCATCCAAGGTGCTTTACAATGATTGTGCATTACATTCACCCGTTCACACACGCATTCATATACCGATTGCGGAGGAAACCATGCTAGACACCAACCTGCTCATCGGGAGCAACTAAGGGTTCAGAGTCTTGCTCAAGGACACTTGGACACTAACTCTGGGGGAGCCCGGGACGAACGGGAAACCTTGCGGTTCCCATTTGGCCGCTCTACCGGTGGCCACTCTACCCCAGAGCCACTGCCGCAGCATGGAAAACCTTCCTCGTTGTTTCATGTTATCATGCTTTGTTACAAGCACACATAATGCTGTATGTACACTCACACCCAGAGGCTTACACTGTTTGTTTTTCGGGATCTACAGATGACTTCACCACAATAAGTGGAGCTGTGTCCCAGTATGCTGCCAGCTTTGGAAATTCATGGAGAGTGCCTGACCAACAGACTGAGGTACTGCACTGAACTCATTCAAAAATTGCTTGCTTCCCTTTTCAACTGTAACAATTATGTGAAACCTCTATGGTTATTAGGGTTTACGTCACACGGTTAATAAAACCCGGTTGAATGGTTAAGTGAGTGTGTCTTTTTGACTTCATCAGGACTGTAGTGATGCAGCTGAGCTGGGTCACAGCTGTGACATCACAGGAGACGTGGAGCTGCGCAGACAGGCAGAGGCCATGTGTCACCGACTCCTGGACGACCCCTTCAGACACTGCCACCCCCGGGTCAGACAAAACTCACTGTCACAACGTTGTCAAATAAATGTTTTTCCACTATGGATTATCTCGATGTTGTACAGAAAGCGATGCATATTGATAAATAATTTGTACCTATACTGTATATAAAAGGGTCTACAAGATCTATAGAGCCCTGGGGGTCAACTGCAATTATATAGGGCTTATTATGTTAGATAAATGTACATACTATACCAGCAAATTATTTAATTATTAATTGATTAACTATGAATTAATAAACTAATTAAACCAACACAATTATAATTGGATGAAGATGAAGCAGAAAAACATTGAATCTTTATTTGCTCCTGAGCTTTTTTCCTTTGATATCTGTGAGGTGTTATCACACGGTGAAATGAAAGAAAAGTTTGTTATGTTGGTTAATGAGTGATGAATGGAGATATCTCTATCTCGCTCTGGCTGCGCTCTCATACAGTATGTTACCAGTGGCCTACATAGACAAACGCGTATCCCTTCCCAACTTTACTGTTGACCTAATTTATTCACTGATATGGCATGAATCACAATCTGAATGTGGGTTGCAAGATTTCCGGGCACTGACAAAAGAACAACTAAATTATTAATCCTACGTAATGGCCAATATCATACATTGCGTGTATCTGTATACATGTTGTTCAGGTGAGTCAGGGGTAGCCTGGCGTTGCTCATACTAATTCCTCACTGCGTGTCGGATACACTACCGCCAGGAGTGGTGTTGTGCAGTCTGGTTTATTAACCAGGCTAAGTCAGGGGGTCTGCACAGAAAATTACCTACAGTGCATAGTGCAGTCTCATTCACTCAGTGTTTCACCTTAAATTTGTTTTCATGCATCGTTCACATCATATCGTTATTTCCATGGGAGAAAGAAAGGGAATAAGAGGGGGGGGGGGGCAAGGGGGAAAAAGAGATCAAGCAAGAAAAAAACAAAGAACAAAATATAGATCTACATACTGTATTTACACATATGGTACCTGATTACCCAAGTAGTACTATTGTTGTTGTTGTTTGATACTGGTCTGAACGTGATTGTGTCCCTGCTGTTCAGGTGGATCCAGCGGCGTACGTGGACACCTGCCTGTACCTGTACTGCAGCCTGGGGCCCCAGCAGAGGCAGGCCGCCGTGTGTGACACCCTGGCCAGCTACGCTCGCGAGTGTGCCCAGCAGCACGTCATCGTCACCTGGAGGAGTGCCACGCTCTGCGGTAAACAAAAAGTCACCTTTATGTTCTTGGGTCTGGATCTGGGTTCAGAGACACTTGTGAGGTTTTGGATTTGAATTTGGCTCAATGTCATCCCAAATATTTCACAATAAAGTAAGACATACTGTAAAGCAGTTGCGTAACTAAGTACATTTACTCAAATACTTATGTACAATCTTCAGGTATTTTTTACTTTACTTTACTTCTACTCCACTACATCTCGGATCCAAATATTGTACTTTTACTCCACTACATTTATTTGAAAACGTTACTAGTTACTTTGTAGATTTTGATTATTATTACAAAACATACATTAACGACTTCAGACCTATGTATACTTTTTGACTATTTGAAAGCTAGCTGATCTACAAGCTCACAACTTGTGTGAGCTTGCACATCTACTATTTTAAAAATATTTTTTTACATTTTGAAATGGGACATTCTGCATAATGAGTACTTTTACTTTTAGCACTCTAAGTGCATTTTTGATGCCAATACTTTTGTACTTTTACTCAAGTAAAGATGTAATTCCGGATCTTTGCTTATAACACAGTATTTCTACATTGCAGTATTGATACTTTCCACCTCTGCTGTAAAGCACCATTCGGTATATATAAAAAAAAGGTTCTGTTCAAATGTATACTTCTGATAAGTCAACCCCTGATCCTCAGTCTGATTCTCCACTGTCGTTATCTCTGTGGTTCCTTCAAGGTCGCGTGTGTCCCAGAGGTCAGGTGTTCTCGGACTGCGTGTCCTCCTGTCCCCCCAGCTGTACGTCCCCCCAGGCCGTGGGGCCGGCCGGCGCCTCGGGCCAGTGCAGGGAGGAGTGCGTCGGGGGATGCGAGTGTCCCCCAGGTCTCTATGTCCACCAGGGTGTCTGTCTGAAGAGAGACAACTGTCCCTGCTTCCACCGCAGACGCTCCTACCAGCCAGGAGACAGCATACAGCAGAGATGCAACACCTGGTGAGTGGGGAGTGGACGTTTATTTTCGGCATTCATCCAGCAGACGGCTTGTTCAGATGGCCCAGATGAGCGTACGAGACTATCTCCTGATTCTGTCGCGTGAGGCAGCTTGATGTACAAGTAAACCTCCTGGACATGACACTAGTATGTTGCAGGGACTTACCTCCAATCCAGCCCTTGATGTCTTTGGTATGACCCGACCGCGGGTCAAACCCCGACCTCCCAGTCTCAGGGTGGACACTCTAACCACTCTAGGCCACTGAGCTGGATAGTTGGGTAGCCTATGCATAAAATAACTGAATTTGTGGTTAAATGTAAACACTGGGAGATATTGCCGTCCCCTGACGCCCAAAATGACGCCCCTGCTCAGGGACACTTTGAAAGTAGACTGCATGAACCTTGGGGTCGACCCGCGACCATCCTCTCTACCTACGGCTGTGTGCGTGTGTGTGTGTGTGTGTGTGTGTGCGTGCGTGTGTGTGTGTGTGTGTGTGTGTGTGTGTGTGTGTGTGTGTGTGTGTGTGTGTGTGTGTGTGTGTGTGTGTGTGTGTGTGTGTGTGTGTGTGTGTGTGTGTGTGTGTGTGTGTTTTCCTATCTGTAATTTTCTATATCTCTCTCTCTCTTCTTCTTTTTCTTCTTCTTCCTCTCTCTCTCTCTCCATCCTCCTTGTGGTCTCCAGTGTGTGCAGGGCAGGCCAGTGGCAGTGTACTGGGGAGAGGTGTGCGGCCCAGTGCAGCCTGATGGGAGGCCTACACGTCAGCACCTTTGACAAGAAGAGCTTCTCTGTGCAGGGAGGAGACTGTCCTTTCACTGCAGTGGAGGTAGGAGGAGGCGCGCCATGTTACACACCACATGCAGTACAGACCACATGCAAGAACACACCACCACAGTTATAGTACCAGGGTTCCCACACATCTTTACCAATACATTTCCAAAACTTTTCCAAAACATTTCCAGAATATTTAACCCGATTTCCAGGACTATATAACAATAATTCAGCTCAATAACGAGTCGCTTACTCCTATGTGCAATGCCCAAAGACAGGTAGTGTATGCCAGTGGTTCTTAACCTTTTCAGACTGTGACCCCCCGAAATAATCATATTTGAAGAGTTGAGTTATTTTGTATAACACGGTTTTATTGTGAAAATAGCCGATCTACATGCTGTAGATCTGCTATTTTCACAATTTCTGCCTCTAATATTTGACAATTTGGCCAATGTTTAATTTGTCATTAACAAAAAGTATTAACAAAAGTATTAACAAAATCAATAACCAAAGACAATGCATAGCTATTTTTTCCAGGACCTTCCAGGACCCTTGATCAATTCCAAAACTTTTCCAGTACTGGAAAAATATTTTTCTAATTTAAAAATATTTCCAGGAATTTCATGACCGTGGGAACACTGTAGTACACATGTGTAATGTTTTTTTTCCGCCTGTGTGTGTTCCCAGGACTTTGTGGACAGGAAGCTGGTGGTGAACGTACGCAGTGGGGAGTGTGGGACAGGAAGAGGAAGAGGTGGAGGGCTGGGCTGTCTCAAGGAGCTGTCAATCACTGCACTCCGCACCACAGTTACCATCACAGACACTGGTGAGTGGCTGGAGTGGTGAGCGGGCGTGTGCATTCACACAGTGAACTCACTTGTGCACTTGAATCTGTTTGTTAAAGTGATGGTTCACCCAAAAAATAACTTTTCTTTTCTATCGTTTACTCACCTCATGGAGACTTGAGTTCATGGATATATATTATATATATATACATATATATATATATATATATATATGTCACGGTTTGTTAGAGAAACAGGACGGTCGAGAAACGGAGCACTCGTGGTGCCGCACGGGGCGGAGCAAGCGCTCGCCACAACGTCGTCCTCCAGGCGGAGCGGCTCGATTGTCCACGACATTGCAAGCGGCGCGAAGGCCAGCGGACCTTGGTCCTGCTCTTCGCCCCCGAGCGCCGCAGGCGCGAGTGGCCGCGAAGAGCGGGCCAGGGAGTTACGAAGCCGTGGTGAATGCAATCGTTATATTTATGCCCAGGCCGTAAGGCCTGGGCAAGCCCACGATAAACGCCCTGTCCAAGTGACTACAATGGAGCTAATGCCTAAGCTAGGCTAGGCTAGGCTAGGCTAGGTTAGGCTAGGCTAGTAAATAAAGAAAGAGAGTCGCAAACGAGTGACGTCAGCGCCTTCACTAGTGAATGGCAGAGCAGTGGCTGTCGTCGCCATCTGGTGGAAAACAAGCGCTCTTACAATGAACGTCCTGAGTTACCCAAACATACTGTAACATATATATATATATATATATATATTATTATAATTTTTTTATTATTTTTTTGTGTCACATTCCTAAGCCAATAATGTAATGACCAGCAGGGGTTCCCTATGGAGACACAAAGAGCTTATGCTACAAAAACAAAAGAAATATCCATGAATTCAAGTCTCCATGGGGTTTTGGCCTATTTGTGGAGATAAGCGACCAACAGTCGCTTATCTCCCGATTAGGGAGTCTTACTGGTATTATTTGTTATAATAATGTTATATTATGCTACTATGGTACGGTACGTTACGTTACAGTATGTAATCGCTTGCATTACTTTACTGTTTTTGTTTTTCTTCTTCCAGGAGCAGTGACGTTGAATGGCCAGAGGGAGGCACTGCCAGTGGTGACAGGGGACCTGGTGGTACGCAGGGCATCCTCCTCCTTCCTCCTGGTCCAGACCTTTGGTGCCCAGCTGCTCTGGCATCTGGACGGGCCCCTGGCCATCATTACTCTGCAGCCTGGATTCGCAAGCAAGGTAAACATTCACACATTGAGAGAATCCACTTTGAGTCCCCGAACCGGTATCAGTGGCCTCGTGGTTAGAGTCTACGCCCTGAAATTGGGAGGTCGGGGTTCAATTCCCAGAGTTATACCAAAGACAGCTGGGGGCGATGGGGGCGTGTTCTCTCCTCCGTGTCATACCCTAAGTGGGGTTGGGGAAAAGGGCCTTTCTGTGTGGAGTTTGCATGTTCTCCCTGTGTACCTTAGTAGTAGTAATCCTGGTCTCTATAATGCCTCCCCCTGGCCAGCCGGGGCACCTGATGGAGGGGAAAGGAACTGGTTGGAATAACGTGTTCCTTCCACGCGCTGTGTCCTACTGGGGAAAACTCCCCCTGTCAGGTGATAAGAAGTGGCCTGCTCACTCCTCATTCATTGAAGGAAGCATGGGCTCAGTTCGGGGCTCTCCCCAGTTTGGCAGAGGGAGAGTATTGTCATTTCATTTATCGTGTGATTGATAATCCTATGTTATCAAGGTGCGTGGATTGTGTGGCACACTGACCTGGAACCAGCACGATGACTTCACCACTCCAGAAGGAGATGTGGAGAGCAGTGTGTCGTCCTTTGCTGCCAAGTTCACCACAGGACACTGTAGTCTACCAAGAGGACCACCTCCAGACACCTGCACCACCTACACCCAGCAGAGACACCACGCAGACAGCGTGTGCTCCATCATACATAGTCCTGTCTTCCAGGTTTGTGGTGTGTGTGTGACGTGTGTGTTTGAGGTCTACAAACCTTCTCCTGAAATTCTCCTTTTCATCGACAATGAATGAAAATAGATAATTAAAGGTAGGGTAAGTGATTTAATTTAAGTTTCAATTTTCATGAAGGTGACAGGCGGGGGCCTTCCTTCAATCATGATCAAGTGGAGGCGGGCCTTGGTGCGCATAAGGACCACCCCCTCTCGACCATGATTGGAGGAAGGCCCTTCTCTATCCTGATTGGAGGAAAACCTGTCTCCTCCACCAAAACTGAAACTGCTTTTTTCTCCTCACAGAGGATAAGGATGAAGTCCAAATATGGACCAAACACTACCAGAACATTGAATTAAATGAAATCACTTACCCTACCTTTAATACTTGTCTTGTCTCTGAAGCCTGCTGAGTTGTTAGTAAGATTGTGTCGGTGAATGCGATTCTTTTTCGTGTTTGTGTGTGTGTGTGTGTGTGTGTGTGTGTGTGTGTGTGTGTGTGTGTGTGTGTGTGTGTGTGTGTGTGTGTGTGTGTGTGTTTTCTGTATGTCATCAATACTTTCTACCTCATTTTCTGTCTGATTTTCCCGATCTTCCCTGAAACCTCTCCTCTCCTCTAATGTCCGGTAGGTCTGCCATGACGTGGTGGAGAGGGAGCCCTACCTCCGCCTGTGTCTGTCTGAGGTGTGTGGCTGTGCCCCCCAGAGGTCCTGCCACTGTACCGTCCTCACTGCCTATGCGCGGCACTGTGCCCAGGAGGGGGTGCCCGTCCACTGGCGCAACAACACCTTCTGCCGTAAGTGGATGGACAGTCATATGCTTCAGTTTGTGTTTAAATGTTCACTTTGATCGGATTGAAGACCCATGTCCCTGATATTGATAGCTTAATGCTTCTTCATCGAATCTTTACACATAGCATTTACAGTACCTTGCATTATGATGTGTATTCAATGAAGACCTGACCCTCTCAGGGGTCTTAGTAAAACATGATCTCTCCTCTCCTCAGCGGTGCAGTGTTCAGGGGGACAGGTGTACCAGGAGTGTGGTCGTGCGTGCGGGGCTTCCTGCTCAGACCTGCGGCAGGGCTGGGGCTGTGAGGTGGAGGACGCTGCTGGCGAAGAGGGCAGTAGGAGCTGTGTTCCAGGGTGCCAGTGTCCCCCAGGCCTCGTACAGGACCACCAGGGCCAGTGCGTGCCCATCAGTATGTGCCCCTGTGTGCACGGAGACGAGATGTATCAGCCTGGTGAAATCTTTCAGAGTAACTGCAACACCTGGTACGTATTAGTATTACACTTGTAAAATGTTATGCTATCAAGGCCCCGTTCTACAGTACCATCTGGGGAGTGATAATCGGCTGTTGATGCGTATCAGGAAAGTCATGTTTTATCATTTTGTCATGTCAAGTCAAGTCAAATGTATTCATAATAAAGCGCTGCTGTACAGACTACAGAAGGTAGACACACTCAAACAAGAACCACAGACATAAACAACAAGACATACTATATAGCTCAAAGGCCCTAATAAACAACCAACAAGAAGTTATGGTTGCATTTAATAAAGAACCCACGCATCGCTGTCAAGTAACAAGTGATCTATCCCTTCATTGTTGTTGACAGCGGGTCGAACATTTATCTTCTCAAAATGAATGATGGCATCTTTTAAATGCTGTGAATGCCCTTCAGAATCACTTACAGATGATATTTTCAAAAGGGAGATTGGTTAATTCTATCGAGACACAAAACAGTGTCCTGCTAGACTCATAAAATAGCAGACAGGACAATAAAGCGAACAGAGACTGCTTATTTATAGCATATCATAAAACAACCCTCGCCTCTTTATAGCATATCATGTGTGGACACCGTGATAGCGACTTGGAATTAGTCAGCAACTTTTGTCCTTTGACCCATTTCTCAGGACAAAGGGGCTTCAATGAACTACAACATGATGGTATAGGCTCAGAAAAAGATGGAGGTTTCTGTCAAAGATATCTTTGGTTTATTCAAAGGGAAGGAAGAGTGAACAGAACGTTCACAGGACCTGAAGTCAGACATTTCAGTCGTTTCCGTGCGATTTCTTAGCCTGAAAACATATTGTTTTCTAACTGCTGTTTATGTCATGAGTACAATTTCCTATCGCCAAAATAAAAGTCTGGGTTTCCGAGGCTATGAGTACAATGACACAGAACAGGCCTGTCTTCTTGGGCTCCTACTTCACTTGACTCGAATTCAAAACAAATGTTTGACACAGAACAGGCCTGTCTTCTTGGGCTCCTACTTCACTTGACTCGAATTCAAAACAAATGTTTTTTTCCTTTTTCTTTGAATGAACATTGGTCCTAGCCTGCCTAGTTTGCATACCTGAATGAGAGTGATCCGTGATGCGTAAATAATGAACGTGAAGAAGGTGTCTAATGAGAGCTTGGTGGTGTGAGAGCTCTGATGAAATCGCTCTATGTTCCTGCTCCGTTCAGATACAGGATAGGTTGATTTCATTGCATTTCTTCACCACATGAACTGCGGCTAGTTTTACTCTACAGCACAGCTGTGCTGTGCCAGCAACCATGACTGAATGACAGCATAGTAGTAGTAACAGTTTGATGTGTGTGGGCGTACGCGTTTGTGCACCCATGCTGGTTCACATTCCATTGTAGAGGACCATATCATTGACAAATCACCTGGCTCATTGCTACAGTGTGTGGAAACGTTGGAACCTGGATTATATAATGATGTTGATATGAATTATGAATAAGGGCATTCATTCACCTAAAGTGCGGAATTGCACAAGGGTTTGGTCCCAGTCAAATATACTTAACCCCTCAGGGCTTTTGTCCAGAAAAGTACTTTGTACTTCTATAGTAACAGTCATACACTGGAATACATACTGTAGCAGCACCTCTATCTATGTAACACCTTGCTTATCTTCTCCTGTCTTATCTTTCATTTTATTTATTTATTTCTAGCATCATTCATTGTACCGCTAAGTGCTAACTCTCTGTCCTTCCATCCCTTCTGTCCTCACATTTATGGTCCTAATCTTATTATTAACATACTTCTTTTTACCCCACCAATTCATGGACATGCAGAGAATGTTAGAGGGGCAGGGGCTGAAATATCTAAAAGGGCCTTTTTGTGAAAATATTGAAAATAGCAGACCTCCAAGCTCACAACGTGTCGCGCTGTGACGCGTTGTGAGCTTGGAGTTTGGCTATTTTCACTACTTGCTTTCATAGTCTGGAGAGGGCACTATTTTACAGACGGATAAAAGGGCAGGGGCTCAAGACCCCTTTAATGTCTATTGTCTATGTGTGCACGTGCCTGCACCAATTAATGCACTGATCACAAGATTAGCTTTCCCCTTCTCCTCTCGTCCACGCCTTTCCTCTTTTCTCTTCAATGCCAAGAAGCAGAAACCCCTCAAGGATGCAACAGATCATACAACATGAAAATAGTCACCAACAAATGAATATCAATTCTTCTTCCCTTAACAGCGTGTGTGAGCGGGGCTTGTTGAACTGCACAGAGGACCACTGCGAGGGGATGAACCAGTGTCCTGGCTCTCTGATCTACGCGCCACGCTCCTGCCTCCTCACCTGCTCCAGCCTGGACCCCCCTGGCCAACAGCATGGCTCCACGGCCCTCCAGGGAGGCTGCCAGGAGCCCCTGTCTGGCTGTGTCTGTCCCCAGGGCACCGTGATGCTGGTGGGAAAATAATGCACTACTGTTGTATCATTTCTGTAATCTGTACTAGGCTACTTCAGATGCTATAGCTCAGGGGTTCTCAAACCTTTTTAGGCTGTGACCCCCAAAAGAAACATATTTGAACTGGGGACCCCCACCCTGACAAGCACTTGGAATTGTAGGTATTACATTTAATGTGACTCGGTTCCACAGATGAATGTTGTGAACGACTCGCGTTGCGAGGCGTTGTGAGCATGTAGATCAGCTATTTTCACAATGTTCGCATGTTGCTTACTTAATATTTGACAGTTTGGCCAGTTTGGTATTAAAACGGTCTTGAAAGTCCTTAAATTGTCACTTTAGAAATAAATGTGCAGATACCATGTATACACTTATACTGTGTGTTGCTTTGTTTACCATTGAGTTAGAAAAAAATGACATTAATAATCATCAGGGGACCCCACAAAATAATTTGGGGACCCCACCGACCCCAAGTTTGAGAACCACTGCTATAGCTCATCTTAGCTTTGTTGCTAGTTCTACAGTTAGGGTTGCTAGCTCTACATTAATACAATGCCAGTTAAATGAGAAGCACTACAGAGCTTTGTTCTGATATGCACAGGAAATCTAGGCTAATGACTGTTTTGTCACTAGCCTTTGCTTAAAGACCATACAATCCTGTATGTGTATTCATATATCAAACATTTTATTTAGAGGTACAATTTGATGTTTGTAATGTTGTATACAGTAGGCAGTATTAGTAATTATATAATAGTTTTGAAAACTGCTTGGCATGCTCGTTGGTCCTAGCATCTCAACAATACTTGATGTTTCTACAGGGGGATAGGTGTGTTCTGCCTGAGGAGTGTCCCTGCCATCACAATGGTCGACTCTACAACAGCAATGACACCATTACTAAGGACTGCAACAAATGGTAAAGTAGGATTTTGGTCAGGTTTACCCAATTAAGTAGCATTAGTACAGATAATGTATCATTCATTATAATACTATTGTATTGATTTTTTCATCATTGTGCTGGGCGAGGCGATCTTATATATACATTCCTCTAAGAGCCGCATCCCACTTCCAAGCCCATTCACGCCCACTTCACATCCACCTCAACTCATAGCTAGATCAGATGTAGATCAGATGTATGTCGGTAGAACTCACGGAATACCGCCCTAACTCTATCATTGGCCCCCCGTTGCCATGGTGACCGGTGACCGCCGCCCATTGGCTCGTATTCCCAGCTATGGGACCGGCGGATCCAATTTCAACCGAGGGGGGCGTAGCCAGAACACACACACACACACACACACACACACACACACACACACACACACACACACACACAAAAATAGCTAATAGTTAGCTCACAACTTTCCACTTTTCTCTTTCACCTCAATCGCAGTAACATCCGTATACACCATGTCATCGCATCACCATTTTTTTTTTCAAAACTTTTTTTTCCAAATTTTTTTTTTCCAAATTTTTTTTTTTCTCAAAACTTTTTTTTTCTCAAAAAACTTTTTTTTTCTCAAAAAACTTTTTTTTCTAAAAATTTTTTTTTTCTCAAAAAACTTTTTTTTTCTCAAAAACTTATTTTTTCTCAAACTTTTTTTTTCTCAAAAAACTTTTTTTTTCTCAAAAAACTTTTTTTTCTCAACAAACTATTTTTTCTCAAAAAACTATTTTTTCTCAAAAAACTATTTTTTCTCAAAAAACTATTTTTTCTAAAAAAAAAACATATTTGGCCATTACATTTGAGACGCCCACTGGCCTAGCGGTGCAGGTGCATACCACATATGCTCTGATGCCTGACACTAGCGTGTTGTGAGTTCGAGTCGCTATCCCGACGACCTTTGTTGCGTGTCACTCCCCGTCTCTCTCTCCCTGTTTCCTGTCTATCTCCACTATCAATAAAAGCAGAAAAGCCCCCAAAATATCTTAAAAATCACACCCGTGTGAAGTGGAGCTGTGTGTGTGTGTGTGTGTGTGTGTGTGTGTGTGTGTGTGTGTGTGTGTGTGTGGATCATGTGTACCGATTTTTGTGACATTTGAAGAAAATATGTAGGAAAAGGAGCAAAAAGTGTGTTTTGGAGAAAATTCAAGATGGCGGAAAATCTATCATGGCGCAAATGGGCGTGGCCTATATGGGGAGATGCGTCATGACCCAAGGAATCCAGGGAAAAAATATTTTTAATTTTCCGACCTACGGTTCAAGAGTTACAGGCCAAAACGTAAAGTGGGGTGTTATAGCGCCACCATGAGGCCAAATGACACAATTATTTTTTATTTAATCCTTGAAATCATTATGAACCTCCTCTCCAAGTCTTGAAACTGTAGCCCCTGTGGTTTGCGAGAGACAAATAATTGAATGTGAGTTTTTGCGATTCCCATTCTAAGTCAATGGGGAAAATTAATTCACTAATAAATTAATATCAATTAAACTATAGAACCTTTCTCTTAGAAAAGTAATAGCCCACGATTCCCGAGTAAGCCGGTCGATTTGACATATGGCGCGAGTGTTTGGTGGCAAAACTGTGGGACTAGTGGCGTGCCGAAGTTTAGGAAGTTCAGGCTACATACACACACACAGACACACAGACAGACAGACAGACCCACACAGCCACGTATAGGGAGCCTGTGTTTCACACAGCTCCAAAAAAGAAAAGTGGTTACATTTAAAAGTAAAGAACTATTATTCTTTCACTTTTTTATATGGAAAAGTGAAAGAATGGCATTGCTCACACAAGTGTGTGTGAGGGAAATATATTTTCCCTCATCCAACCCAATATACTGTATGGAAAAGTATACAGTATCTTTTCATTAATTCGACCTCCTCTTCTTTCCTCTTCGTCCGTATCATTGTGAATGAATGAATGAACGCACTCTTCTCTTCCTCAGCGTCTGTAAGGAGCGTCGCTGGCACTGCGGCCAGGCGGCGTGCGGCGGCGTGTGCGTGGCCACGGGCGACCCCCACTACGTCACGTTCGACGGGCGCAGCTATTCCTTCCTGGGGGACTGCCAGTACATGCTGGCCCAGGAGGCGGAGGGCCTGTTCAGCGTCACCGCCGAGAACGTGCCCTGTGGCAGCACGGGGGTGACCTGTACCAAGTCTGTCACCCTCAGCCTGGGGAACACCGTCATACACCTGCTGAGAGGTGAGGAGGAGGATGGACTGTTGATTTGTGGCAACACATTTTGATTTAATTGTATAGTCATGGTCTTTTGAATTTAACATTTCATTTAGTTTTTGTCATATTTTTGTTATCTGAAATATTTGTGTTTTAGTCTAGTTAATCGACTAAATACCATGAGATTTCAGTCGACTAAATCTTCAGTTGATTTTGTCGTAGAAAATGCATTTTGGTGGGATGCCAGATTTTACACTTGATTGCATGCTGAAAATAGACGATCTAAAAGCTCACAACGCATCACACTGTGACACGTTGTGAGCTTGTAGATCACCTCAAACATAGAATTACCTGTCTTTTACCTGTCTGGATCTCTTCTCCACTATAGTCTAGTCTTTATTTGTTGACGAAATTGTCAATATATTCGTCGTAGTTTTAGTCGACGAAATCAACACTGGCGGATGGAATATATGGAATAATGGTAAGAAGGTAGAGCCCTCTCTACCGTGGAAAGATCTGCTGTCGTATGTGTATGTGTGCATGTGTGCATGCATATGTGAGTGATCACACACCCTGCACACACCAACATGCTTGTGCTATATCTTTCTATTGTGACCATGAACTTTGCCATTTTCTCCCCCACAAAAATGCAATCATCTCTTACTATACGGGGCAGTCTGCTCTGCTGATCTTTACCTCTAAGCTTCAAGAAAATCCATTCTCAAGTTATCTTGCTGGCAAACATACTGTGCAAACAATTTATTTTTTTCTCCTACGCAAATGTTCACAAAATAGCTTGTTGGAACCTCAACTTTGGAAATGGAAAAGGGGGAAGGAGAGAAAGATTCAGGTTGGGAAACCGAGAGGGAATGAAATTATATATCAGCATGGAGAGTATGAGGGGGGAAAGGAAGTACCAGAGGAGTCAACTGAGCTGGACCAGAACCTAACTCTGTCTCTTTTTCTCTATTTCTCTGTCACAGGTAAAGCTGTGACGGTGAACGGGATGCCAGTGACTCTGCCCAAGTCCTACAGCGGCAGTGGTTTGACTCTGGAGAGAGTTGGTCTGTTTGTCTCTCTGTCTTCTCGCCTGGGGGTCACCCTGCTCTGGGATGGAGGTAGGATGGATACATTCTTACACATGCACGCGCACACGCACACGCACACGCACACACACACACACACACACACACACACACACACACACACACACACACACACACACACACACACACACACAAAGAGAGCCTTTCAGGCTGTAGCTCCCAAACTTTGGAATACCCTTCCACAGGTCTTGAGAGCTGCAGCTGTGTGGACATTTGTAAGAATAGCCTTAAAAACACTAATGTTCAAGCAAGCATTTGTGGAAGTTCTTTGATTGTATCCTCCATGTATGTATTTTGCCTGCTGTCCTGCTTGAGATGAATTTCAGTACAGTCTATTTTTCCTGTTATTTGGATTGTTTTAATGCCAATATGCTTTGTTTTTAATCTTATTGTAGGCAATGCACTTGAATATAAATAACCCTCACTTACTTACTTACCCCATCAGGAATGCGTGTGTATGTGCGCCTGGCTCCACACTTGCGGGGGCGTGTGGGTGGTCTGTGCGGTAACTTTGACGGCGACGCGGACAACGACTTCACCACGCGGCAGGGCATCATGGAGTCGACGCCCGAGCTGTTTGGAAACTCCTGGAAGATGAGCCCCTCCTGCCCAGACGTGGCAGACCAGGACCTCACAGACCCGTGCACTGTGAGTGGAGCACAGTACATGTGCACACATGCATTGTCTCTCTCTCTCTCTCTCTCACTCTCTCACACACACACACACACACACACACACACACACACACACACACACACACACACACACACACACACACACACACACATTGACTAAACTCCTTAAATCAAATACCACCTATGTGATGCAATTTCTTATTTTGATGCAATTTCTCTGCGATTTCTCGAGAATCCTTACTCGTATGGAAAGTGTTCACAATAAAATGGGAAATTCCATCTGAGCCTGTCTTGCATCATTTATTTTGGAGTGCCGCTTTTTTCCACTTCGGTGGTATTTGATTTAAGTTGTCATCTATAGCTGAGCACCCACTGCCTAATCTAAGGGCAGCATCCAGAGGAAGCGCACCTGCTTTTCTTTCTTACATGGACTAAATACTCCTATATTCTCCCCATACAGCTGAACCCCCACAGACAGCCATGGTCCAGGAAGAGGTGCGCGGTTCTGACCCAGGATGTGTTCTCCGTCTGCCACGCCGAGGTGCCTTTCCAGCAGTACTACGACTGGTGTGTCTTTGACGCCTGCGGGTGAGTAACTGCTCTGACTTGTGGAAAGTCGTTTTCCCAACCATACATGTATTATTTATGTCCATGCATTCATATTATCCACAGCACATCTCCTTCACACTATATTTGACCGTTCTGTGTTTTTTTCTGTTGTGTTGTGTAGCTGTGACTCGGGCGGGGACTGTGAGTGTCTGTGTACGGCCATATCCGCCTACGTTGAGGAGTGCAACCGCCGAGGCGTCTATGTCCGCTGGAGGTCCCAGGAACTCTGTCGTATGTCTAAGACACGCACACGCACGCACACAGACACACACACACACACACACACACACACACACACACACACACACACACACACACACACACACACACACACACATTCACACAGCTTGAGAATGTCTTAAAGGAACTTAAAGCTATACTCTCCTTTAAAACGTCACTTAAAAGTCGCTTAAAGGTACCTGCAACTCAAAACGGGTAAAAAGACAAAGCCTAAGCCTACCCTAACCCGTTATATGATGTTTTTTGCATAGTACTGTGTATATTTGTCGGTTATTTGATATTTCTATGAATTGAGTACAAAAGGACCTCATTGTAAACAAGCCATAGTGCTTTCTGAACTGTACTGTCCTGCACTTTTTCTATGTGAACTGCTAATAAAGTATTCAATCAATCAATCAATCCACTCACCCACCCCAATCACACGTTTCTCTCTTTATAATCAGATTTGTTTATGCTTGATCTACTTGCTAAACATTTTCTTTTTTTCTCTTCACCCTACACTCTTTCTCTCTGTACCCTTCATCCACCGCTTTCCTTCACATCGCCCCCTCCTTCCCTCTTCTCCACTCCCTCTCTCCCATGTATCTCTCCCTCTTGCTGCCCTCCTCTCGACCTTTCCTTCCCCGTGTGCTGCATGCAGCCTTGCAGTGTGAGAACGGCCTGGTGTACGAGCCCTGTGGTCCGGCCTGTTCTCCTTCCTGTCCCAGCGCGGAGCAGAGCTCTGACTCCCAGTGCAGCTCCCTCTCCTGCGTGGAGGGCTGCTTCTGCCCCGTCGGCACCGTCCGACACGGTAACAACCCTCACTGTATCCTATGTCGTCATTGTCGGGTGGGAAACCTCGTATGTCCAAGACCGTTGGTTTTGTATTTATCATTTTAAAAATGAACTAAACTAGTGAAAATAGCAGATCTACAAGCACACAACGCCTCGCACCGCGAGGCGTTGTGTGCTTGTAGATCATCTGTTGTGCGACAACCTTGTATGATGAAGCAGGGCTTTACTTGGTGAAAAAACATAAAAACTTGAAACTTGGAGATACAAGGTTTCTGCCCGACACTGACAGTGACGATATGTAATGTGATGTAATGTAACATGTAATGCAGTGGTTCTCAAAGTGGTGTCACAAAGTTGAAATGAACCAGTACAAAAGAAGCAACATGAGTGTAAGTGTCGCCTAAGCCACACACTGTGATGATGAAATGTGTGTTTCAACTGCCTCCACCCAGGTGATGGCTGCGTTGTGCCTTCTGAGTGTCCATGTGATTGGGAGGGTTCCGTGTTTCCACCTGGGACCAGTATCTCTCAGCACTGTCAGAACTGGTCAGTCAATCAGTCAATCCATCCATCCATCCATCAGTCAGTCAATCAATCAATCAATCAATCAATCAATCAATCAATCAATCAATCAATCAATCAATCAATCAATGTTTTTGAAGCGTGTTCAGTTAAACTTGGTGTTCATGTAAGTAGTGAAGAGTTTATACCATGATATCAATATATCATTACATCAATATGCTTTAAACTTTTCCGCTGAACCTGTGAAATACTAGATGTCCTGACTTGGCAAACTATTGTTGGGTCATTCTGAGCGGGGAGATTTTCCGCAGTCAGGAGGAGTGTGCATTGGCCTTAAATGTATCTGTTTCTGTGTCTTTGTGTGTCCAGTTCCTGTGTGGATGGGGCGTGGCAGTGTGAGGGCGTGGCCTGCCATCCTCCCTCCCCTTCCTGTCAGGAGTCAGACTTCCGCTGTGCGGGCGGCCGCTGCATCCCGTCCCAGTGGGTGTGTGACAACGAGGATGACTGTGGAGACGGCTCGGATGAGATCTGCCCGTCCACGTGCGCTCCAGATCAGTTCCACTGCACCAGCAGGCCCAGGTGAATTTACTCACATTTTAACACAAGGTTCTCCAAGTGTGGTCCAGGGACACCCCAGGGGTCCTCGAAGAGGTTCCATGGGCCGTACCAAGCTAAATTAGGCACAGTTTAGGCACAGTCAAATTTTTACGGGTATTCGAAAATAGCAACAAAAAGAAATCATGATATGCAGCAAGCTTGGTGATTTTATTGATTTTCTTTTACTTGTATAATGTTGACAATGTTATGTCCTGTCCTGTCTTGTTTCAAATAAATCCCCACAGCCAAATACATATCAGTTTGGGGGTCCTTGACACGAAAATGGCCACGGGCTTAGAAAATGTTCCTTACGGTGGATAATAATTCCCACAATCTCTACAATAAACATGCCTCATTTACATATTTATTTGAAAAGTGTGGACTTATTTTTAATATATGTTTTTTATTTGAACCCTGCAGTGGTCCCTGTTTGGACCTTTCCCTGCGCTGTGACGGACACCCAGACTGTGCTGACCAATCGGACGAGGAGTTCTGTGGGCCTACCACTCCGATGCCCCTGTGCCCACCGGGAGAGTTCCAGTGTGCCAACGGAAAGTGTCTTCCTGTGAACCGCGTCTGTGATGGGCGGCTAGACTGTGGCTTCGCTGATGGCTCAGATGAGCAAGGTGGGTGGGATGGAATTATCAGTGTTGATACAAGAATACACCTTTAACTTTGTTAGGCCCAATTCATAACCGCCCAAAAGAGGACACGGACAGATTGTCCGTGGGATGTCCGTGTGGACTCATGAAGCACTCAAAGCAGGCTTGTTTAGGGTCTGCAGACTCTGTCCAACTAAGGGAAATGTTGCCCATATAATCGAGTTGTAAGGCTTTGAAAAACCTGTGAGTGTGCGTGACTACAAAGCCAATGAACTCCTCCTCGTACAACGTACGCAGCCTTTTCTTATCTAAGCGGTATAGGCCCTTTACTTCAAGGCATCATTGATAAAAACTCACATTGATTTGATTGATTGTGTGTCTGCAACAGTGGTGTAAAGTAACTACTCAAGTACTGTCCTTTTACTTAAGTAAAACATGTGAACACTTTTTCCACCACTGCTGTATTGTAAGTGTGAGTCTCTCCTGTGTGTCAGACTGTGGCGTGGTGTGTGACGAGGGGGAGTTCCTGTGTGCTGGAGGCCGCTGCATCCTCTACCTCCACAGATGTGACGGACACGATGACTGCGGGGACCTGAGTGACGAACGAGGGTTTGTTACAAAGATATCTCTATGTAGACGCTTGAGTCACACGGCTGCTTCACAATGTCGGGTGTGTGCTCAGAGATAACAACAAGAACAAGGAGAATGGGGAAGTAACGTTTGCCTTCTGGTGTACGATAGTTCCAAACTACTGTTAGTTCCAGGGTTGAATGCTTACTACATGAACCATGTGATCGTGATCACTATGAGAGAGAAATAGTGCCATAAGTCTCTCTTTCAATGTTAACCAACACTTTATGAGATCATACACTTTAGTTTAAACATCGTTTTGTTGCATTTGATTTAACTTGTTAAGCTGAATAGAGTTTGCCATACAGTAGACCATACAACAGTACCAAGACGTTTAGACAATACTGTTTCAGAATGTTCATTTGCGTAGATCAGTAGTTCCCAAACGTTTTAGCTTGAGACCCAACAGAGAAATTAGACATTTTCCTGGGACCCGTTACCTAAACTAGTGAAAATAGCACATCTACAACGTGTCGCTTCACGTCAAGTTGTAAGCTTGTATTTTCACTACTTCTTAAACATTTGTTTTCTAGTTAATGGAATTTCTTAGATTTTTCTTTATTCATTATATAATTGTATTTATTGGTTGTTAGGTGTGTGTGCGCTCTGGGGGAGTTCCAGTGTCCTGGGAACCAGTGTGTCCCTCCCGACAGAGTGTGTGACGGTCACAGAGACTGTCCCTCGGGAGCAGATGAAGCCGTCTGTCCAAGCAAAGGTACAAAGACATGAAAGGAATGTAATGACAAACAGTGGTGAAAAAAGTACTCAATACTGCATTAAAAGTAAGGAAGTCAGGAATTCAAAATTTACTTGCATAAGAGTACCAAAATGTACCTAATAAGTAAAAGTACTCATTGTGCAGAATGTTTCACAAGTTTAAAGCTCACAATCGCATCGCGACGCATGAGCTTGTGAGCTTGTAGATCGGCTATTTTCAAATGGCCGAAATGTATGGGGCTGAAGTGGTTAATGTATGTTTTGTAATAATAATCTAAATCTACAAAGTAGCAACTAAAGTTTTCAAATAATTGTAGTGGAGTAAAAGTACAATATTTGCAAGATGTAGTGGAGTAGAAGTAAAGTACTGTACTGAAGATTGGAAATATAAGTAAAGTAAGAAATAAGATTTCTTAATTACAGTACTTGTGTAAGTGTACTTAGTTACTTTCCACCACTGATGACAGATGAGTACAAATAAATGGTTTAATGGCGTTTGTTACATCTGTGACCTGTGTGTGTGTGTGTGTGTGTGTGTGTGTGTGTGTGTGTGTGTGTGTGTGTGTGTGCGTGTGCGTGTGTGTGTGTGTGTGTGTGTGTGTGTGCGTGTGCGTGTGCGTGTGTGTGTGTGTGTGTGTGTGTGTGTGTGTGCGTGTGCGTGTGTGTGTGTGTGTTGACAGTGACCTGCGCCCCAGGCCAGTTCGCCTGTAGTGACGGTACCTGTGTGAACGTGTCCAAGCTGTGTGACGGGGTGACGGACTGTCCTGACGGAGAGGACGAGAACAAGACCAGCTGTCACCCCGCTACTGTGGAAACGTCACCCCCACCCACCCCACCGTCTGCAGGTTAGAGTCAATGTGACTGGGATGTTGGCTGTCTTCTATGTGTTCTTAAATATAAAAGCACTTGAACTAAATCCTCTCTGCCACACAATATGTCCCTGACTTTGAGTAGAGCTTTTGAATTGGGAACAATGATTTATTTTGTACCCTTGAGTCAGGTTAGAACTCTTTTACAAAGGCGTGGAATCCTACGTCGTTCCCATGGCTATTATCTCATCTCTTCTCTTCTCTTCTCTTCTCTTCTCTTCTCTTCTCTTCTCTTCTCTTCTCTTGTGCCTTTTCATAACTTATAGTACTACTTATCGATGCAGTGCCAAACACTAACCACTTTATTTGGTTAGTGTCACTGTTTAGTTTGGCACTGCATTCATAAGTAGTACTATAAGTATTACTCTTTATTTTATGATGAGATAAGGGTGAGCCACTTAGGTAGCACTGACTGATATGGACACTTTATTTAGCTCTGTATTGTTGATGCTTCTTTTTGCTGTACACAACAAAAGTTGAAAGTTTGTTTTATTTGACAGGGACCGTGCTCATTAATGGACATGTCAGTTTTCACTTCAATGTAAATGAGCCAGAGTTAGCCAGCCGTAGGCTAATTTTCATCTGTGGTCCCTGGACCCTGGACCAGTACTTTTTATTTTTACCTGTAACTTTGTAACCTTAACTGCCGTGCCGCCTCTTGGCTACTGATCCCTCTTGGGATGATAAAGGTCTACAACACACATCAGTCTCCTTTAACTCCTCCTCTGTGCAGCCTGCAGGTCCTATGAGTTTGCCTGTGCCAGTGGGGGGCAGTGTGTCCCCCAGGCCTGGCGTTGTGATGGAGAGACAGACTGTATGGACGCCAGCGATGAGCAGCAGTGTCCCCAGGCCCCCTGCGGCCCTGGCCAGGTGTCCTGTCTGAGCGGGGACCAGTGTGTGGACTACCAGCACCTCTGTGACGGGACCCCACACTGCAGAGATGCCTCAGACGAGAGCGTGGACAACTGCGGTTAGTTGTTTGATGAAACAATAAAAAAACAGAAGATGTTCATCATGCATTCCATACAATATGTTCTATTTCCTTTGGGGACCCTGGTGTCTAAACCTGTTTGTGTTCCAACAACGGCACATGTGCACCAGTATTATCCTTCCTGTCTTTTTTGTTCTCTCTGTGTGTTCTGAGGCCTTTAGCGTTGCAATGAAAAAAATACCTTTCTACCACTTTTTGTGGTCACATGTTCAGATTGATCGGATTGATAGACTCTGACAACAAAGTCCAGGGGCCAATCACAACACTTTTCTGAGCCTAATTATTCAGAAAAACCAAGACCACAGAAAAACTACTGAATGTTGAAAGTAAAATTTTTCTTTTGTAATTGAGGTCAGGAAAGCAAACAAATTAAATGTATCCATCTATCTATATTTTGTCTCTCATCCAGGCTCTACTTGGATACCTCCCTGCCCAGGCAGCTTCTCGTGTGACAACCGTACCTGTGTGAACATGTCACGAGTGTGTGACGGCCTTCCAGACTGTCCCCATGGCGAGGATGAGCTGCTGTGTGGTGAGTTGTAAACCTGGAGACGTGGAACTTGAAAGATGCGTATCCTGTGAGCTAGTTCAGGCAGATGTTTGAGTGGACAACATTTAGGATAACGATTTGGTTCTCTTGTTCTTCTCAAATCCCCCAGATAAGACAGTCTCACCCATGCCCCCTGGTGGTCGGAACACCACCGTCACCTGTCCTGAATTCACCTGCATGGATGGATCATGTGTGCCCTTCAAAGCGGTAAGGTCATTTATTTCTGGTGACGGTCACGTTTGGAAAATGATAAACTTAGCAAAGTGTGTGATAATGGTTATGGCAATCCCTTTTCAACCTAAATAATAAACAAGAGAAGCTATCTCCATCCGCCCACCACCCTTGTTACAACTGAACTTAACATAGATCGGAAAGCACGCTTGATCACTCTGTTCATCTTAGTTAACATAATTTCATTCATAACATTGTTTGACTGTACCTCTTCTCTTCTCTTCTCACAGGTGTGTAATGGTGTAGCAGACTGTCAGGACTCCCAGCTAGTGCCTCTAGGGGGCCCCTCTGATGAGCAGGGCTGTAGAAGCTGGGGCTCCTGGGGTCTGTGGAGCCCCTGCAGTGTCTCCTGTGGGACAGGGTCAATGAGCAGACAGAGGTCGTGCCCTGCAGGGGACCCCCTGCGTGGGTGTCTGGGCCAGGACGTCCAGAGACAACAGTGCTTCAACACCACCTGCCCAGGTCAGCGCTCAGTACTTATACAATATAATGTAAAACAGTACAATAGAACATCATAGTTTGGGCAGAATGTTTTCTCAAAGGGATAGTTCACCCCAAAAAAAAATACTTTTACCACATCCTATGGAGACTTGAATTTATGGATACTTTTTAGTTTTTGTCGCATTCCTAAGTCAATAATTTGATGACCAGCAGTGGTTCCCTATGGAGACACAAAGAGCCTGCTTTGTTCACTATGGAGACACAAAGAGCCTGCTTTGTTCACTATGGAGACACAAAGAGCCTGCTTTGTTCACTATGGAGACACAAAGAGCCTGCTTTGTTCACTATGGAGACACAAAGAGGCTCCTCAAATTATTGGCTTAGGAATGCAACAAAAACATATCCATGAATTCAAGTCTCCATGGGCTGATTAATCGATAGAGAAAGAGTCATTTTGTTTGGTGAACTATCCCTAAAAGTATAAAGAAAGTATAAACTTTGTAGTACGGCAACTAATAGTGGGAAAAAAAACAACTATTCTCTTCCTATTTTATAGTTTGAAATCTTAGAAGCTTTTCAAAAAAACTAAGAAGCAATCACAACAAGAGCAAACGTATCAGTCTTACACTGACGGATAGTGTTTCTGTTACTGTAACTGCTCTGTGTATCTGTGTCTCCCCAGTGGACGGCCAGTGGCTGCCGTGGGTCAGCTGGTCTAACTGCTCCAGTGGCTGTGGCGGCGTGGAGGTCCGACACAGAGGCTGCGTCCCACCTCGCTACGGGGGCAGAGACTGCTCCCAGCTCCCTGGAGACTCAGGCCTGGCCATGGAGATCAGTAAGGACCCTTCATGACATGATGGTTCCCATAAAACAGTGGTTTTCAACCAGTGGTCCCTGAGGGGGTTCCAGGTGGTCCCCAGCTAAATGATGTAGAGTTGGTAACCAAATGGACCCTTGTAGATCTTTAACTCTTGAGAGTGTAAAATGAAACCAAATGCCTTTGGTTTCATTTCACGCTCTCAAGAGTTAAATTATTGTTAAACATCTGCATTACCTAATTTACAAGAAGTCTACGCAATTAGAGAATGTAGAAGAATTATTATTCTGGTCACCATGTGCCTGTTATATCTCCTATGATACCAACATCAAAAATCGTATCCAACGATAAATCTCAAAGGTGGTCCGTGGCTCAAATGTAGAATAAATAATGGACATTGATATGAAAAAGGTTGAAAACCACTGTCATAAAACAAGGCTTTGGAATCTTTCTCGTCCTCTTCCAGAGCCATGCCCCGACGATGGTTGTGCCAATGCCAGCTGTCCCAGTGGCCTGGTGAGACACAGCTGTGCCCCGTGCCCAGTGTCCTGTGCTCACGTCAGCAGTGGCACCACCTGTGACCCCAAAGCACCCTGCTTTTCAGGTCAGTCAGTGTGTAAAGTAAACCTCTCTCTCTGGAACCTAGGCAGAAAATGTATCATGTGAACATATTTACATTTATTTAATTCAGTCAAGTTATTGCTATCTACCGGTATGTACAACTCCAACTCAATCTGAGTGCCTGCTGTCTTTGTTCCATGTTATAAAATGTTATTTTTGTCTGGTGGATAAACATTAGGTTATTTCAATGGAAAAGAGAGCTTGCTCTCAATTGAAAAAATAATGGTGAAAGAAAAGAAAGATGTCTGTTTAAGTTCAGTCTCCTTGGGTCCGGTTAACGGTCATCATCTTGGATCTTTAATGGCTTTCTACCTGTTTTCCCTCCGCTGGTCTAACTCTTCCCTCCAGGGTGCTGGTGTCCAGAGGGCCATGTGATGAGCCACAGCCAGCAGTGTGTGCAGCCAGAGGAGTGTGTGTGCGAGGTGTCCGGCGTGCGCTACTGGCCGGGCCAGCAGGTCAAGGTGGACTGTGAGATCTGCGTGTGTGAGAGAGGACGGCCTCAACGCTGCCGGCCCAACCCAGAGTGTTCAGGTCAGTCTGGTCAACACATGCATGTCACATACGTACACACACGCACACACACACACCGCATTTTTCGTTAGCATTTATCTTCATTTTGCCTAGATGTTTTATTTTCAATTTCAGTTTAGTTTTGAATTTTGATTACATTTTTAAAGTGGGTTTGCTAGTTCCGTATTTTTTTAAAGGCTTAGTTTTAGTTTAGTTTTCATTTGTTTTTGTGTGTTCTGTTTTCGTTTTTCTTTTAATTGTAATATGGATTAGTGAAGGGTGAGATTCAACAAGGTCAGAAACATTGCAAAAATAGCAGATCTTCAAGGACACAGAACATTGAATCGATCAGATCAGATTTTTGAAAGGACTAAAACTAAGGACATTTTCTCTATGATTTATAGTTAGTTAGTTTTGTAAATACATGTGTGTGTATATATATATATATATATATATATATATATATATATATATATATATATATATATATATTTTTTTTTTTTGTTTTCTCATTTTATATTTGTATTTCATTTTACTACAATGTTTTTCCAAGTCCAGTTTTAGTCATTTTAGGCATTACATGGCATGAATGTGTACCAACTGCAGGCGGTCTTTGATGCTGCCAAAGTCAAAGATATATATCATTGTGTATAAGGCTCTTTGAATTCTAACAGATAGCTAACTGTAACTGTGTCTCACTGCTAATAGTGCAGTAAGTAAGCCTTGCCGAGTCATGAGGTACAAGTACACCTCCTGGACATGACGCTAGTATGTCACAGGGACTGTGGCTATAGCTAACTGTAACTGTGTCTCACTGCTACAGTGCACTGTGGCTGGTCGTCGTGGTCGGAATGGGGTGAGTGCCTGGGCCCTTGCGGGGTTCAGAGTGTGCAGTGGTCCTTCCGCAGCCCCAACAACCCTGTCAACCATGGAGACGGAAGCACCTGTAGAGGGATCTACCGTAAAGCCCGCCGGTCAGTACCCTACCCCTCCTCTACATCACATCAAGCATCTGCCTGTTGATGCTGCAATCCATTTTACATCCACTTCAGATATAATGTCCTACCCGGGATTCTAACACGGAAATCCCTCTCTCGAGCACCGAAATGTCTCCTGCTATATACTGTAGTCTGAGACGGAATTTCATTTCAGGCAGGGGGATTTGAGCTTTAATTCGATACCTCTTGTAAAACTGTAGTGTAAAGATTTTTTTATTTTTTTTTAATATTTTTTGGTTTTTTTTTTATTGATAGGTATACAGTAGTTTGACAGGAAAGAGAGATGGGGGGGGGGGGGGGGGGGGGTGGCACGCAAAGGTTGCCAGGATCAGACATATCGAACCTGCGACAGCTTACTTATACTTATTTAACATACAGGTTGATTAAAATAACTTTTTATTTACTAAAGTTATGTATTGTAGCTTTACCTCCTTTCGTAAATGAGATTATTCATGCTCCACTAGGGTTAATTTTTACAGGCGTGCATGTTGTCCACCAGATCTCTGTGTGTACAGTATGTATAGACAATGAGTTGTACATGATGTATTAGCCGTGTTGTCTCCATGTGTCTTCAGCTGCCAGACGGCCCCATGTGAGCAGTGTGAGCATCAGGGTGGCTCCCATGCTGTGGGACAGAGGTGGAAGACAGGCCAGTGCCATCTGTGTGTCTGTCTGCCCAACCTCACTGTGCACTGCTCCCCCTACTGCCCATACGCTGCCACTGGATGTCCCCTGGTAAGTACAGACAAGCATGTGTGTCAGTTGTCAATATGTCCTTACGCAGACACATGTGTCTGTGACAAACCTTTGCTCTTGTCCATGGCAAATTCTAGTATTTCATTTTTCCACAACATTATAATTATTTATTTTGATCATAAGACACAATTACTGATTATGAAGTCTCCAGGTTTTCTTCAGAATATTTATATTTTTTTACTATGACACTAAGTATGACACATTATGAATGTGCCATATGGACTATAGTGGTTCCCAAACCTTTTATTTGCAAGAACCACCAACTCGAGAGTGTACAAATGGAACCAAATAGATCCGTAGGGTCCATTCCTTCCATTTGTACTCTCTCCGTGTTACAGACCTGTACTGGTCATTTTTACTGTTTTTTTTTTTTTTTTTTCAAAACAAACCCTGTGTGTATGTTTTAATTCAAGTGTCAAATTGCATGTGGTCTATTTTCCACATTACGATCATACCATTTGTTTAGTCACATTTTCCTATTTTTTAGTTATCGTGTGTAAATATAGTGCTGCTGGCTCTCCTTTCAAACCTTGTTGTTTTTGTTTCACTGCTCATAGTCTCATCCCATAGCAACTCTGATGTGATTCCTTTGTTCCCACAGGGCCACAGTCTAGTCCCCGGGGAGGGAGACATGTGTTGCTATTGCCAAGGTAAAGACACGGCCATTGTTGGACTGTTTACTTTCATTAACCAGTGTTTCTGCTTTGTGTCGGACAAAATCAACCCTATTAACTTGTCTAAAACCACTCAATGGTCCTTTACAGCACTGTTTCACCAACAGTGGGTCGGGACCCATTTGTGGGTCACAGTCCAATTTTTATGGGTCACGACTCAAGTAAAAGTCAACAAAATCAACCCTTTTTATATATATACCATATTTAAATAATTGTATACATTTTAAAACAAACTAACAAATCTAAGAAATTTCATAAATAAAAAAATATTATAATTAATAAGTAGTGAAGCGACGCGTTGTGTGCTTGTAGATCTGCTATTTTCACTAGTTTGGGTCCTGGGCAAACGTCTAATCTCTCTTTTGGGAACCACTGCTTTACAGTATCTTGTCAGGCTGCTGCCCATCGCAATGGATCATTTTTGGCCGAGTTATGTCTTCAGTGAATGTGCAGGGTGTGTGAATATATAATCCGTGTCAAATTTGTAATTGTTTCGTTTGACCCTTTTCTGTCTTTTTATTATAATGCAGGAGACAATGCCACCTTCCCAGTGACGAGCCCTGCTCCAGTGCCCACCAAAGCAACAGAGGGCACCACACCCACAGTGCCCACCTATCCACTTCCTCATGCTGGTTAGAATCCTTTCTAATTGGAAAATAATTGACCATATTCAGGGGGTTGGCATTTTGTGATCAGAGCAAAAAGCTGTGTTATTGCACCAGGAAAGTAAAGTGCTACAGCAGGCACGTGCACACATAGAAATCAAAGGGGGCTTGAGCCCCTGCCCTTTTATCCGTCTGTAAAAAGTGCCCTCTCCAGACCACGAATGTTTTTACTATGGTGAAAGAAATGCAAATGCCCTCTTTCCATGCCATACCTGGAGGCAGCATTCAAGAGAATTGCCTTGTCCAAACTCTCCTGAATTTGAATGCAGCATCTCATGTTGAAAGAACTCTCTGTGTAGAAATAGATCATAGAAAATAGCCGACCTCCAAGCTGCGCTGCGACATGTTGTGAGCTTGGAGGTCTGCTATTTTCAATATATTCACCAAAAGGCCCTTTTAAAAATGTCAGCCCCTGCCTCTCTAACATTCTCTGCACGTCCCTGTGCAACAGTATCTAATCCCTCCTCTCCTCTCCTCTCCAGATGAGTGCTGGTCTCCTCTGGGAGTCCAGTCCCTCCCAGCATCCAGCTTCAGAGGCTCGTCCCACCAGCCTGGTCACCCCCCTGAGTCTGCTCGCCTCCATGGCTGGAACCCCCACCGGGACCTGCAGGCATGTTTTGGCAAAGCCCAACGACCGTTCCTATGTTTCACTTTGTGTGTGTCAGCCAAATAATGTACAGTATGAGCATGGATCTCCATGCATGGAGATTACAGTATATCTGCATTGTGTTACAATTTGGGTGAGAATAATGATGGAAGTCGCCAGCCAAAGTTCTGTGATTGACTGATACCCCTCTGTTTGCAGGGCTGGAGTCCAGAGCCAGAGGACTATAAAGACCTGCCACAGAGAAGTCCTGAAGGGAACGGAGGCAGCACACAGAGCCCCTATCTCCAGACAGACCTGCTGAAAACATACAACATCACTGGTAAACACACACACACACACACACACACACACACACACACACACACACACACACACACACACACACACACACCTAGCATGCATGTTAAACATTTTAAACGTATTTCAAAACACTTACGTATAACTTCTATACTTGACTGGGGTCACCTATGTACTTAAAATAACCCACCTACAAGCTCATAACGATTTTTGATCGGCTATTTTCTGTGAATGTTCCCACTGAATAAGTAGGCTAGGCTCAAGTGAAGCAAAAGAAGTTGAAAGTAGGTGTGACATGGGGGGAAAAATAAAGTACTTACCGTAATAGCTTCCATGGACATACATGCACACACACACACACACACGCGCACGCACGCACGCACGCACGCACGCAAGCACGCACGCACGCACGCACACACACACACACACACACACACACACAAAAGTATACACAAACACATTATGGGTGTTCCACAAGTGTGGAGAGAACTTTGCTTTCTTTTAAAGACTTTTAAATTTGTTATTATTTTACCTTTTATAGAATTGAAGTACTTTGCTGGGTGTTTTATTTGTATATTTATGTATTGTCTTGTCTTGAATGTATGCATTGACCTGAGCAAATCAATTTCCCTTGTGGAAAATGAAGACGTATCTACCTGATTCTCATGTAAAACATGTCATTAGTGTGTGGAAAGTGTTAATCCAGTTTCGAGATAATCTAGTTTCAGTTCCCATCTGAACGCCCTCTCGCAGTTTGTCTGACTGTCCCAAATCCCTCTTGCCTACCAAGGTGTGCTGACCCAGGGCGGTGGCGTGTTTGACACGTTTGTGTCCAGTTTCTACCTGCAGTTTAGTGCGGATGGGCGTCAGTGGTACACCTACCAGGAACTGCTCACTGACGCTCGGCCCAGAGCCAAGGTACAGTATTAGAGCTCAGACATTGTACTGTAATCATTATTAAACATTTAATGTACTTCAACCACTTAAAACAGTGGTTTTCAACCTTTTTCATATCCAGGTCCATTATTTATTTGAGCCACATACCACCATTTGATGAGATTTAGCCTGTCGGATCCAAAACTTTTGGGTCTGAGAACAAAACATTTTGTCGTCATTGGATAAGATTTTGCTCATACTTCCATCATGCTATATTGATGTGGTACCATAGGAGAGATAACAGGGCAACGTTGATCAAAATAACAATTCTTCTACATTCTCTAATTGTGTAGACTTCTTGTAAATTAAGTAATGCAGATGCTTAACCATAATTTAACTTTACACTCTCAAGAGTTTAGAGTCAAGAGTTCATTTTACACTCTCAAGAAAGAGTTAAAGATCCCCCTCAAGGACCACTGGTGGTCCCCGGACCACTGGTTGAAACCCACTGATTTCCACAACACTGTGACATCCATCACATCTGTGGTATTGCTCGTCATTCCAGGTGTTTCGTGGTAACCACGACGACCGCAGTGTGACAACGACCAGGCTGGACAGGATGGTGGCGGCTCGTTTCGTCCGCCTGCTCCCGCACGACTTCAAGAACGGCATCTACCTCCGCCTGGAGGTCATGGGCTGTGGAGACGGTTAGGACAAAATGTCTTCTTTTAGCCAAATCATTTCTGATAGTTCACCAAAAATCGATTATTCACCCCATGGAGACTTCATGGATATTCTTTCGTTTTTGTCGCAATAATTTGATAACCAGCAGTGGTTCCCTATGGAGACACAGACTCTGCTTTGTTCCCATTGGAGACACAAAGAGTCTCCTCAAATTATTGTCTTAGGAATGCGACAAAAACTAAACAATATACATGCATTCAAGTCTCCATTTTTGAACTATCCCTTTAACATTTAGCTGTTGCAAAAATAAAAATCATTGCTTCATAATATCTTTTGGTTTCCCTACCATCTTGTCTTGTTTATCTGTTTTTCTTAACCCCCCTTCTCCTTTCCCTTCTCCCTCCCCTCCTCCAGGTCACGGCTGGTTGACCACCCCGTCCCCTCCAGTGTCCCCAGGCCATGGTGGCTGCAGAGAGAGAGACTTCCGCTGTGAGAACGGTCGTTGTGTCCCAGCAGGACCACAGGGTGTGGTCTGTGATGGAGTCAACGACTGTGGCGACGGTTCTGATGAGACGCACTGCGGTGAGTGAGCAATCAAACTGCACATACACACACACACACACACACACACACACACACACACACACACACACACACACACACACACACACACACACACACACACTCAGAGGCCCCTTTCCCACTGGGGTTCTGTTCCTTTTTCGCCGCCTATAACGCTGAAGCAGTTCTTTTTTGTTTCCAATGAAAATGACTTGGTTCAGAACCCTAAAAGTTGGTTCAGATCTGGAACCAACGACGCATTGTGAGCTTGTAGATCTGCTATTTTCAAACGATTTGTATACATTTAAAAACTTGAAAAGGGACATTCTACATAATGAGTACTTTCTGCTTTTGTACTTTTTAGTCAGGAACAGTCACGTCAAAGTAGATTTAACCATTTATTGCAACTAATGGAATACAGTTTTATTTAAGGGCTCTGCGTTCGGAGATGTTCCCTGAATTTTGTACCTGCATGCCTGCTGAGGAGCAAAAAAAGGATCTTACTGACAGCTGATTACAGCTGAGGCGGACGAGACTCACGTGTCCTGCATAAACCAAAGCTATGCTTCATTAAGTACATTTTGATTCCAATACTTTTGTACTTTTACTCAAGTCGTATTTTTATTCCGGATTGATACTTTTACTTACATAACACATGCGAGTACCTTTTTCCAACACTGCTCAGCAGTGAGCTGACACTAGTGCTGACAGCTGTGTGTCTCCATTGTCTCCTCACCAGGTACTCATCCGTCCCCCACTGCCACCGGCCCCCGCGGCTGCCCTGCCGGTCAGTTCTCCTGCCCTCCACCAGGGGGCTGTATCGACGCCAGACTGCGCTGCGACGGGATCCATCACTGTCCCGGTGGAGAGGACGAGACCGGCTGCCATCCTCATGACAACACCACCAGGTGTGTGTGCGTATGTGTGTGTGTGTGTGTGTGTGTGTGTGTGTGTGTGTGTGTGTGTGTGTGTGTGTGTGTGTGTGTGTGTGTGTGTGTGTGTGTGCGCGTGTGTGTGCGCGTGTGTGTGCGCGTGTGTGAGTGCGTGCATGCGTGCGTGCGTGTGTGTGTGTGTGTGTGTGTGTGTGTGTGAGAGGGAGAGAGAGAGAGAGAAATATATTATTGTCAATAGTATTAGACGTGTCTGCCATTGCGAAAAACAAATAGCTCTCGGCAGTGATATTAGTCTGGCGCCGGCCAACAATTTCAGTGAGTGTATTTTACAGCTAACTGGTCTTGTGTCCACTTCCAGACCCCACAGCCCCACCCCAGCCCACCGCAAAACACCATCTATGGCTGCTGTCACCCACCCTGCAGCGACACCCACCGTGAGTCACAACCACTGCAAACTATATCACTATTCAGTCTTTTACATTTTTGGTCCTGAATCTTTTGTAATTACATCATGCAATAAATATCATGCAAAAAAAATCCTGGTTTAATATTCTTCATATTTGTTTTCAGATTGGCAGTCCAGGATTTCGAGGTAAGCACTATACAACGACATTTGTATTCTTTGGATATATATTTTTTTTAAATATATACAAATCATACTTCTTAACTGTACAAACTGTCAAATGGTCATAGAGTCTTAATTGTATTCTGCAGGCATCTGCTCCTCTCCCCTGGGATTGGAGGATGGGACTATCCGCTATGGTCAGCTGTCTTCCTCCACGTACCGAGCAAACAGCCCTGCCGACGCAGGGAGACTCAACATCGTGCCCAACGTGTGAGTTAACGGGAACATATTTAAACTTTTTGGTTTTTATAAAATGAATGCCATACTTGACCATACTACAGCGTCACACAAAAGTATGCAAAAATTGCAGATCTACAAGCTCGAAACACGGCTTGGAGCAACGCATTTTGAAGCAAATGTAAATTTATCCAACTCACATTGTAACATTGGTGTACATTTCACAATAGTTTGTGAGTAGTGGATTTGACCAACATTAAAACAACAGTTAATAAAAGGGGCGTTCTCTATTTAGGTCATCATTTGTTTTCTTTTTTTTGTATGCATTCGAATGTGTGCAGTATACCCTGAAACTATTGGGCCATGGATTCCTATTAAAAGATAATTCTGTCCAAAAGCCCTGATATGAAAATAAGTTTGGCATTAATTAAATTAGAGCTTTTTGTATTTTAATAATTTCAAAAGAAGCAACTCGATAATAATTAAATTAAGTGACTCCTCATTTGGCTGGGGACCCATTGGAACCCTGCCATAGTAATACATATTTTCTGTTTGTCTACCAGTCTGATCATGGAGCCTGGATGGAGTCCACAGCCCACAGACCCCCAGCCTTGGTTCCAGGTGGATTTCCTGGAGCCCATCTGGATCTCAGGTGTGGTGACCCAGGGCAGCGAGCGCATGTGGGGCTATCTGACCAAGTACCGGCTGGCCTTCGCCCTGCACCCCAACCACTTCTCAGACTACACTGAGAGCAGGAAGCCTGGAGGCGTCGCCAAGGTAATACACAGGACAGTCTGTCCTTGGCTGGATAAACCACTTGAACCCAGCCATGGACTGCTGGCCTAGTGGTCCGGGCACCTAGGCTGCAATGTGGCCTGATAGAGTCCCATTCCATATCCTTGAATAAATGTCATGATTCATTGACAAATGTATGTATGTTTTAGATAGAGGATATTGCAGATCAGCAAACTCTATTCCTTCAGCACATCAGAAGCTTTTAAACAAATAATGGTCACAATTAGCCCTCTTTGAATGTCTTTTACATCTCATTTGTCTTATTAACTAAACTACAACCTAAAGCTGTGAACTGTGTCCATCGTGTGTGTGTGTGTGTGTGTGTGTGTGTGTGTGTGTGTGTGTGTGTGTGTGTGTGTGTGTGTGTGTGTGTGTGTGTGTGTGTGTGTGCAGGTGTTTGAGGTGCGCATGGTGGGCAGGACCCCGGTAACCCGCTGGCTGGGTCGTCTGGTCAGAGCGCGGTACCTCCGCATCATCCCCGTGGAGTTCAGGCACAACTTCTATCTCAGAGCTGAGATCCTGGGCTGCAACGGAGGTAACACAACCCCATCCAAACCAGTGTTGTTGTTTATATATATATATATATATATATATATATATATATATATAATTAGTTATAATGAATAATAAGGGACTGGAAAGGTTTTCTTGGCAAGCTAGCTCCCTCACCTTATTGAAGATTGGAAGATTTTTAAAATGCTTATTTTAGTTGCATTGAATATTTTTCTTTATTTTAAAACATCTGCTATTTTCCACTAAAAATTTGCAGACGAGCTTGTGACCCCCATCAGTGTGACCACATCTCCCTCTGGTGGTGGAACGGTGACAGTGCATCGCTGCCAGCCTGGCCAGTTTGCGTGTCACCACAGTGACGACTGCGTCCCTGTCTCTGCACTCTGTGACGGACGGTCAGACTGCAAGGACCACTCTGATGAGATCAACTGTGGTGAGCACTAGGAGATCCTCAATCAATACTTTTATTTTATCTTTATTGGAGTCACTCGGTTATAGTATCGATCAACTTACAAATTGGATGTTTGTTTTTCCTTTCAATCATTCCAAAATCATTTGCGTCAGCAATTCCTACCTTCAATGGTAAGCATTCTACAGTAGCACAGAATCAGAAAGAACACATTATTCTTACTTGGAAGTAAATTGGACAAATTGTGTGAAAGTTGAGCCATCACAGAAAGAAGACCAAAGATGTGTGTCAAGATTAAACCGATTCAAGCCCACTTTATACTTATACTTGTGCGCCACTGACTCATGATGAAAATAACAGTTCTACAAGCTCGTAGATCTGCTATTTTTGGTGCACAACGCCATTGTATAACTTCACATAAATGAAGGGGGGGGGGGGGGGTATCTACTATAGAAACCGTTTAAATAATTATTGAGAATCTTCATAATGACATGCCAAAATTTGGGAAAACACATTGACATTGAAGAATAAATAAGCCTATATGGGTACGTATGTGATAAACAAATGAGCCACCCAGCGCTCATCTTTGCTCTTGAGCAGTGACGGATGCATGGGTGATAATCAGTATCTTCTCCTTGCTTGCTTCAGTTGCTAATTTTCCCATAATGTGTGTGTGTGTGTGTTCCTACCAGGCACAGCTCCCACTAGAGGGCCCCCAGGGCTGCACAACTACACCAGTGCTACAGGTGTCCCGGGTCTGCACACCACCAGATCCCAGGGTGGACGTCCAGGTGTGTCTACGACCACGCCTGGCCCAGGCCACCCTGGGCTTCACAAGACCACCACCCCAAGTGTCCCAGGTGAAGTATGGCAAGCATGTGGGGAATAAGCACACGTGTTTTACCACTTTCAGCCTGACATCCCTATTTGGCAGCATGTTGTTTATGGGTGAAATCTTTCTAAAATTGTAAATAATAATAATATTAATGAAATACATTTAAAAAGAATCTCAGTGGTTAAAATCAATTCTAGTTTCCAGGAAATGTTTCCATGGATTTTTTCCACATTTTACTTTTTTTCCCCCTGTTGTGCTTTTACCATCTGCTCGAAAACTATCCTTCTGCTGCCTCAGTTATTTCTGGGATCACATATTAAACATTCTTCTGGCTAAGCAAACATTTCTTTCAAGAATCTTCCTACTGATAAACACATCTGTTGCCGGCGCAGTGCTTTGGATTTGGGTGTTTGTGATTTGTATATGTGAAGAAGGTAGTGCACACACATCCGTGGTCCAGGTGCAAGGCAAGCAGAAAAAGCATAAAACAGAATAGTCTGCACACCGTTGATGCTGAAAAAGCTCTGCTGTATTTTATACAAACGTCAACGTTTCAATCTTAACAGATCTTCATCAGGACACTTTCTTTATTGGTGATTTGTCCTTGTAACCTGACATTTATGAAACATCACATTTCTTTAAAGTAAAAGCAGAGCTTTTGACCTGCATTCATGATCATCTCATCGGGTTATTGAAGTGTATTTTATCTGAATTATCAGGGAATCGGACCACCAGATCACCCTACATTGAGCCGGGCACCACAGGCCGGCCAGGCCTGCATCTCACCACCCCCCACCATGGAAGACCTGGGCTGCACACCACCACAGGTGAGACAGACAAGACATTGATAGTTGTACCAGATGCAAGCTCCAACAACATCTTGTCATGTATTTGTTTATTTTCTATGAAACCCCAAATACATTTCCCTACACGCAAGTACTGTAGGTGTGCAAAAATGGCTCTTTCTATTACAGGTAGGTTTCATCACTGTGTAATAATATAACATTTTAAATAGTTATTTTGTCTACAGGGCAACCAGACCATAGTTTGGACAACAGCTTTATTATTTCATCTAGATTAACCCCAAAATCCCCAAAGTCCATTGGACTTGGAGTTCATTGGACTTTTTCTGTCCCTTTTCTGATTGAACAATATAATGGATCTGAGGATTGGTCAAGCTTCACGTGTTTACTGTATATAGGCAACCACAATTATCCCAGCATTGCACCTTTTTAGTTTTTAATTGTATTCCTTTTTTAGACTTTTAATAAACCCTCTAAGGCAAATTCCAACTGTGGATTATTGACAATGTTCACGAAGTGGCCATTTTGAGAATAAGCTCAATAGAGGACATTCTACGTTCCTCAAATGTATAAGTGTGTGACGGTGTGTGCCTTTGAGAGGATTTAATGTGTAACCTCTATTCTTCACAGCCCCCTGGATCACCACTACCCCAGATGACGGGGGTTTACCCAGAGTGCTGTGCGTGGAGGGGGAGTTCACATGCCGTGCCTTCGGCTGTGTGGACGCGGCGCAGGTGTGTGACGGCAAACAGGACTGTATCGACGGCTCAGATGAGGCGCGATGCGGTGAGTGTGTCCACATTCTCATACTGTCCATCCTCATTTAAAACTGACTCAGTTCTTGATTGCATTGACTTTGTACAGTGCACAGGATGTGGAATGGAGCTTTTGCCTGTCCCCAATTAAATGACATAAACCCAAATTTAAATGCTATATTCTTATTTCTTATAGCAATTTTGTAGATATCAGAAAGCTGTAAAATGGTCTAAACCCCACTCTGTTGTTCATCAGGCACCACCCCCAGGCCTGCAGTGACCACACGGCGCCCCCTTGTGCCCAGCCCTTGCTCTCCCAAGCAGTTCTCCTGTGGCAGTGGGGAGTGTGTCCACCTGGACCGCAGGTGTGACCTGAACCGGGACTGTGTGGATGGTTCCGACGAGAGAGACTGTGGTATGTATTCTCCTCTCCTCTCCTCTGCTCTCCCAATACATGTTCATATATTTATTACACACCCAGGGGTGTCACAAGGGGGGGAAAGTGGGACTGAGTTACCAGGGCCCAAGGTGGAGGGGGCCTTAATAATTTTATACTTTAGCTATTGAAAAATAGCAGATATACAAGCGCGGCACCAAGTGCCGCGCTGCGAACTTGTAGGTCTGCTATTTTTGAAAAGTCGTGAAAACGTGTGCAAATCTTTGAATATATGTATTTTTTAAGCGAACATTTGTAACTCAGATTCTGCTTCTGGGGGGTCCCTGGAACTAACTATTTTGAGATGGGGGTCCGTGGCCAAATACATATAATTTCGGGGGTGCTTCAGTTGAAAAAGTTTGAGCACCACTGACATAGAAAAACATAGGTTTTTCAAAAAGGATTTGAAATATTCAAAGACTTTTCAATTTTTTTCAAAAATAGCAGATCTACAAGCTCGCAGCGCGGCACTCGGTGCCGCGCTGTGAGCTTGTATATCTGCTATTTTTCAATAGTTAATGCACAGGGGGCCCCACAGTGAATCCTTGTACCCAGGGCCCAGAATTTGATGCAAACCACCCTTCTCATTACCCCAATAACTGGTTGTTCCTTGTTGTGGTGTCCTCCTCTGTGTTGCAGTGGACTGCATCATGTCTCCATGGACGGTGTGGAGCCACTGCAGCGTGTCGTGTGGCCTGGGCTCCCTGTTCCGTCAGAGGGACGTGCTGAGGGAGGCTCTGCCAGGAGGAGCGTGTGGCGGCGCTCAGTTTGACAGCCGCGCCTGTTTCCCTCAAGCATGCTCAGGTTGGGAGGGACACACGAGGAAGCCGGCCGTTAGCAATCGTCTCTTTTTCCGGGGACATGGGACGATATGAAAATGTCATATCACGATTATTGTGACAAAAGAAATCGCGATTTACGATATTATCGCGATGATCAAAATTCATTAACCTGGGGCGGAACATGATTTGCCACAAAATAGCAGATCTACACGCTCACAACGCGTTGCAACGCGTTGTGAGCTTGTAGATCGGCTATTTTCTGGCTAAGACATTTGATAGAGAGTGAGAAAAAGACTGTATCAAGTAGGTATATTATAAGTACCTTTTACCAATAGAGGGTTTCAATGGTACCGGATATGCAGCTCGGCAAATAAAAGGTGAACTGATCCCAGTGCATGACGGAGGACGATATCACCATAAATTAAATCTCCATGATACAATTATTGTGAGTATCGTCCCATCCCTACTGACAACACATACTGTATTATGTTCACACCTTCCCTGCTACGGCCTTAGATTTTGCAACAGCCTCATAGATCAATGTCAACTTACTGTATCCATGCATAGGGGACTTATACCAGCATTAACAAACCTATACACACACTTAATTGAAAACAGCCCTGCAACATTCCAATATGAAGGAATGCCTTAAATTCGAATTAATGTTAAAATGTCTGATTGTTTCATTCATTGAATTTAGGCAGGGAATCTTCAAATTGTTTTTGTATTTGTGTTGTTTGATTTATCCATCTCTGTACTTCACTGTTTTGCTTTGAAGCACCAAGGCTCTGTCACTGTATTCACATCGACATAGACGAAATGCATCTTGATTTTTTAACATAGTTTAATAGTTTCAGTACCAGTAAGACTCCCTAATCGGGAGATAAGCGACCGTCAGGTCGGCAACCTCATGGTGGCGCTAGAAGAGGGGCATGTGAGAAATGAGGGGTGGAGGTTGTGGTTTGCCAGCCAACAAACTTTTCAAATTCCATCAATAACAATTCTCCACTTAACACTAACAGTCCATTCCGTCTCCTCACTTTCTACTGCAGTTGACGGCCACTGGTCAGGGTGGACAAAGTGGACAGAGTGTGACGCCCAGTGTGGGGGAGGGGTCAGCAGGAGGAGCCGCTCGTGCACAGCCCCGCCCCCTAAGAACGGTGGGCAGGACTGTGAGGGGATGACGCTGCAGAGCCAGAGCTGTAACAGCCAGCCCTGTGGTTCAGGAACAGACACACACACAGGTAATCTGATCAGTTTGATCAGCATTTCAATCTCTGTCAACTACAGGTACTGTTAATTGCGACCGTACTGTACGTCGCAAGTTTACTATGAACACCGTATCCGTGTCCACGTATCCGTGTATCTCTGAAGGTCACGCCTGACACTGTGGTTCCCCTGACACATCACTGTGACATCACAGGTGATATCACAGGTGACATCACCTATGTAAAAGTCCATATAGGGGTATCCCTTTTATGCCCATATATGAAGATCCCTGATGTTATCGATATACATCACTGGCCAGATGGCAAAGACATGGCCCATATCTGTGTGGCTGGTTCAGATAGGGATCTCCATGTATGGGCATAAAAGGGATTGTAGGTTGTGATGTCATGGTAACCACTCTAACAGAATCCCTTTTATGCCCATATATGGAGATCCCTGGTGTTGCTGCATCCCAATGTTAAGCCCATATCTAACAGGACTTCATATGGGAATGCCCATATATGGAGGAATACAGCCCATATCTGTGTGGCTGGTTCAGACAGGGATATCGGGCATAAAAGGGATGTACCATATACTGTACAGGGGTCTCCATAATATTGGTAACTGGTCCGATATACATCACTGGCCAGATGTCCAAGAATTGGCGCGTCCTCACCCTTTAGGGCGAGGTTGCATGTCGCCCTGAGACATCTTACTAGTTATAGAAACATCTACGTTTTTCAGAAAACCATTGGGATTTAGAAGACATTTTTAGGTATGTTTCAGGTCTTAAGACACATATTGTGCAGTGTAATATAATCCAGGGTAATAACTATACGTTGAGGTGTGTGTTTGACTGACAGTGATGTGCTGGTTGTCCAGGCTGTGTCCAGGGCATGGTGCTGGTGACAGAGGCAGACTGTCTGGCCGGCAGAGTGGAGCCCTGCCCCCCGTCCTGCTCTCATCTCAGCCTCAGCAACAACTGCAGCGCAGCCTGTGTACCAGGTGAGACATTGGATCAGGGCGTTGATTTTGACAGCAATTTTTTATTTTTGTTTTAGTCATAGATGTTTTGAATAAAATTCCACTGTCATATCTCATATGTTAGTCATCTGAAATGTTTTAGTTTTAGTCTAATTTTAGTCGACTAGATCTACAGTTGATTCTGCCAACAAAAATATATTTTGTCAGGCCTTAATGATGCTGTAATGGCTGATTTTACACATGGTCGCATTTTCAGAGCGCAACACCCGAGCACAACCGAACATGAAATTACTTTTCTTTTACTTCTACTGGATCTCTTCTCCACTTGTCCCTTGTGAGCTTGTATATCTGCTATTTTTCAATAGCTAAAGTATAAAATAATTAAGGCCCCCTCCACCTTGGGCCCTGGTAACTCAGTCCCACTTTCCCCCCCTTGTGACACCCCTGGATTACCACAGTCTCTCTCGTCGGAACCATCCACACAGTCCCGGTTCAGGTCACACCTGCACTCCCTTTAATATAGTTTTTATTTGTTGACGAAATTGTCAAGATATGTAGTCTTAGTCATCATAGCTTCGTTTTTATTTAGTTTTCGTCGGTGAAAAAAGGTAGTAGACAGAATGATAACACTGCATTGGATGCAGTATAAAATGAGTCCTTCAGGAGTGGGCTGTTATTAGGCGTTTGGGTTGAAATGGTGATTCAGTGGTTCATGTATTGTCCTGTGTGTGAGCAGGATGCCGGTGTCCTGGGGGTCTGTACCTCCAGGAGGGACGCTGTGTGAACGCCAGCCAGTGTGTCTGTCACTGGGAGGGACTGACACTGCAGCCCGGACAGCAGGTCGCCAAGGACCCCTGCACCACGTGGTGAGACCTTTTATTCCTCTATTCAAATAGTCCATTTCAAATCAACACTATAAGCACCAACCTCACTGTGGAACTCAAGTTTACTGATGTGCAAATAATATGAATGCCAATCAATCAATTGATCCAATCAGCACGTGTGGAGACGGACAAGTCACCTGTGACAGCTCCAGTTGTACGGCGAGGTGTGATTGGTCGGCCTGGTCGTCGTGGTCACCGTGTGATGTCACCTGTGGGCTGGGCCTACAACAGCGCTACAGGTGAGCCCTGATTTACACAATTTGTGGGGGGAAGCTCACGTTAACTGGCAGTTCCGCAATTCTTAACTAAAATGTTCCAGAATAGAATTGAATAGGGACACTAGAGTTCATGTAAACCCCAGCGCATGCATATTCTGTGGAAGACAGAATACACACAAACAGAAAAGTCACTATAGAGCCTAAGACCAGGGGTCATCGCCATGTTGGCTTGATGGACATTTTTGTTCAAATTATTTTTTTTGCCACATACATACAAAATGAGTGGGCAATAATATTAGCAGAAACACATAAAGAGTCTGTAACAGGTCTGTAAAGCCCTTTGCACACAGGCGTGTTTATCCGCACCGATAAAACGGACAATTTCATTTTTTAAAAGAAAACAATGATTCTCTACGACCTCATGCACACCGGATCCGAATTAGCTGTGCGACGAGTGGCTGCGGCCGTGCGTTTTTTTCTCGATCGAACCCAGTTCGATTCGTGCGTCTTGTCGCATGCGGTAAAAAACTCATCACTCCTTTTATGACTCCTTTTGGGATCCGCAGCGCCGATTCCGCACAGCATTGCACACCAAATCAAATGCGTTTTATTCATACAGCAAACGGAAGAAACGCAACTGTCCTGTGTGCAAAGGGCTTAACTCTGAGAGTGTACTGTACATGGACTATGGTTTTGTCATTAATTTCTGTAGAGAACCCAAGTTCTTGTTTCTCTCTCCTCAGGTCTCCAGTCAACCCAGCAGGGTCGGTCAGGGTTCAGCCCTGTCCAGGAGACTCCTCAGAGGCTCGTCAGTGTTCCAGCCCCTGCCTCCCTGGTACACAACAAGCCAATTCACCATTCATAGGCCATAGGGTAGACTAGAATTGCAGAGTTACAGCCATTATTGTCAACTATGGGATGGACCCCAATATAATCAAAAGCCTGTGTGGTGTTCTCTCATGGCGAGGCACCAGTAAATCACAAATTTCCACTTAATTGAGACCTAGGATAAGAAGAATACTGTCACATTGTGAGCTTGTAGATCGGCTATTTTCAAATGGCCGAAATGTATATTGGGTTGAAGAGGTTATTAATGTATGTTCTGTAATAATAATCAAAATCTACAAAGTAAAGTTTTCAAATAATTTTAGTGAAGTAAAAGTAAAAAAAAAGTACAGAAAATCTGAAATAGTCTAGTTAAGTAAAAATAAGTACAGTACTAGTAAATGTACTTAGTTAGTGTACTTTCCACCACTGCTCTTGTGTCCTGCACAGGGGCGTCACAAGGGGTAGGAAAGTGGGACTGAGTTACTAGGGCCCAAGGTGGTGGAGGGGGCCTTAATTATTTTATACTTTAGCTATTGAAAAATAGAAGATATACAAGCTCACACAGCACGGCACCGAGTGCCGCGCTGCGAGCTTGTAGATCTGCTATTTTTGAAAAGTCGTGAAAATGCGTGCAAATCTTTGAATATATGTATTTTTCGAGCGAACATTTGTAACTCAAATTTTGCTTCTGGGGGGGTCCCTGCAACTCAATATTTTGAGATGGGGGTTCCGTGGCCAAATACATACCATTTTGGGGGTCCTTCACATGAAAAGGTTTGAGCTCCACTGACATAGAAACATAGGTTTTTAAAAAAAACTCGAAAAACTTGAAATATTCAAAGATTTTCATGATTTTTCAAAAATAGCAGATCTACAAGCTCGCAGCGCGGCACTCGGTGCCGCGCTGTGAGCTTGTATATCTGCTATTTTTCAATAGTTAAAGCACAGGGGCCCCGCAGTGAATCCTTGTACCCAGGGCCCAGAATTTGGTGCGACGCCCCTGGTCCTGCATGAACTAACGCTATGTTTTGTTGCTTTGTCAGTGCGTCCAGCTGACACATGGAGCAGGTGGACGTCCTGGTCGGAGTGCAGTAAGACATGCTTCCATGACGTGGACGACGTAGGGCTCAGGCGGCGCTACCGCGTCTGCAGCGGCAACAACAACAACAGCACCGCACACGCTCAGTACATGTACTCCAATGACAACCACACACACGTCATACACCCCGCCTGTGATGGAGAGAGCCAGGAGCAGGAACCCTGTAATACTTTGCACTGTCCAGGTACTATGCGCACATGCACACACACACTTGGTGGGTTGAACTGGTAATGTACAACATTGTAAACATGGATTATCTAATCTATCATGTGGTTCTTATTCTTCCAGTAAATGGAGGGTGGTCTTCTTGGTCCACTTGGTCCCAGTGTTCGGCCGAGTGTGATTCCGGCGTCCAGACCAGAGAGCGATTCTGCAATTCCCCCTCCCCACAGCACGGGGGCAGCAGCTGCCCTGGGCCACACATACAGACACGAGACTGCAACGCCCACCCCTGCTCAGGTACTGCAACAAAAACACTGTCTGTCTGTCTTTCTTTCTGTTTGTCCTCTATCTTATAATGTAAACTCGTTCCATAACTAGAGAAGGCAGTGCATGGAATCATGTAATGGTGAGGACCTGATGAGGATGTGAGATGAGCATATTATTGTACCTTCTCAGTGGCCAGAGACCAGCATTGTCCTTTACATTTACAGTAGTTAATTCACTCTAGTGTTAGTCTAAGTTTTATTTGTTGACGAAATTGTCAATATATTCAGTCTCATAGCATAGTTTTTATTTAGTTTTCACCAGTGAAAAAAGGTATTAGACGATTTCTTTTTCATCATCAACAAAATCAACACTCATTTACAATTCACTCCGATTCACAAGTCCCCCTCTGGTCTCCTGTGTCTCAGGCGTGTGTCCCGAGGGCATGGTTTACATGACCACAGAGGAGTGCCAGGCTCACGGGGGCGCGTGCCCCCGCATGTGTCTGGACATGACGTCCACGGAGGTGGAGTGTGCCACCAAGTGCTACGACGGCTGCTACTGCGAGCTGGGCTCCTACCTGCTCAACAGCAGCTGCGTGTCCCTGGCACAGTGCCCGTGCTACCACCATGGAGAGACGTACCCGGCCGGGACCACTCTGCCCGTCGACGCATGCAACAACTGGTACTGCCCACGTCTGAACACTTGAGTCACACACAGCCAACAAATAGACAGGATACATACTTTTATATTTCCATTACATAAGGACCCCCATAACTCTGAAAGTTCCTTTCTAGATTCTTGGAACCTTGGTGCTTTCATCGAACCAGCAGACATTTTAGGTTCCAGTTCCGAACCAACTTTATGGTTCTGAACTAATTCATTTTCACTGGAAACACTCTGAACTGGTTCAATATTAGGCAGGAGAACTGAACTGGACCGGTTCAACCCCGGTGGAAAAGGGGCCTCAGAGTTACAAACCTGTCAGGGTCAATTTGGATCCCCCCAAAGCACCCTGAGGGTCACTTGGACCCCACTTTGAGAACCACTATTTGATACAACACAGCATATCGTCGTTGTCGGGTGGAAACATTGTATGTCCAAAAACGTTCGTTTTGTATTTATCATCTAAAAAATGTACTAAACTAGTGAAAACTGTCGATCTACAATCACACAACGCCTCGCATCGCGAGACGTTGTGTGCTTGTTGATCAGCTGTTTTCACTACTTTTGTGCGACGGCCTTGTGTGATGAAGCTTGGAGATACAAGGTTTCTGCCCGACAGTGACAATATACTGTATATACACACGGTCATACCCTTATATTACACACGGTCATACACACAAAGTCACGTATCAGACCGGCTAAAACACCACTCAAAAACATACAATTAAAATAAAAAACTTAAACGACAATCTAAACTTAGCTTCTTATGTTCCTTGTCTCCAACAGCACCTGTGTTCATGGAGAAATGGAGTGTGGCAGTGCTCCTTGTGCAGGTTAGTAGCTTTTAAATTAATGCATCCCACACTAAACAACCATTTGGAACGCTGTAATGGAATAATGGATTTGCTGCGCCTGTCTTAATTTGTCTTGCTGGTGTGTGTGTGCGTGTGTGTGTGTGTGTGTGTGTGTGTGTGTGTGTGTGTGTGTGTGTGTGTGTGTGTGTGTGTGTGTGTGTGTGTGTGTGTGTGTGTGTGTGTGTGTGTGTGTGTGTGTGTGTGTGTGTGTCTCTAAATATGCATTTATATGCCTATTTCCTAGTGGATTGCGGCTGGAGCATTTGGACCCATTGGAGTGCGTGCAGTCGATCATGTGACGTGGGCGTGAGGAGGAGGTACCGTTCTGGAACCAACCCCCCCGCGGCGTCCGGGGGTCTGCCCTGTAAGGGAGAGCGAGTGGGCATTGACACCTGTAGCCTGGAACCCTGCTATGGTGAGAAGAAGCACATTACTGCATTGAGTGAACTTTGAAGGTGATATCGATAAGCAAACTGACTGACAAAATGTGTCAATCAGAATTGCAGCGTCACTGTGCTTGAATGAAAATGGCAACTGGTCCCATCAGAAGTCTTTTTAGACCAATTGTGCTGTAGCACAACCTTTTATAGATTAAGTACAAGCATGGTTGGTTAATTGAGCAGTGTGTGTCTTAGGGCATTCACGAATAGTGATTTTTAGTATTCTAATTACCTCAAAGTATTCGAATAGTCGAATATTCGACAGGACTGGCCAAACTGTCAAATATTTATTATTTTTTGTGTTCAATCTGTGTTCTTAGATATTTTGGTATTTCAGCATAGTGATGCATTTTGCATCATCAGTGATGCGTTTTGCATCATATGATGCAAAATGCATCACTAGTACATACTGAAATACTAAAATATCTCAAAAAACAGATTGAACACAAAAAATAACTCAGGATTGTGTTGATCGTGTCCCAAACAACAATAAAATAAGATCGGGTTGTCCCAGAGGTGAAGTGGCCCTTTAAGTAAGCAAAAGGCAAACATTGTGAAAAGAGCCGATCTACATGCTCACAACGCCTCGGGTTGCATGTAGCTTGTGGATCTGCTATTTTCACAATATTTATCTGTGGAACCGAGTCACATTAAATCTAATACCTACAATTCCAAGTGCTTGTCAGGGTGGGGGTCCCCAGTTCAAATATGTTTATTTTGGGGGTCACAGCCTAAAACTTTTGAGAACCCCTGGTATAGAGCATTAACAAATTCATCCACCAGGGGCATTGACAACTCATTCTTATGACTTCCTATCTAGCCAAGCTTTATAAACTATATATTTTTTTAAAGAGAAAACAATACAAAATAAAATAAAAAAAGGCGAATATTCGACTTTGGTGAACAACGTCGAACCCCTGGTATAGAGCATTAACAAATTCATCCACCAGGGGCATTGACAACTCATTCTTATGACTTCCTATCTAGCCAAGCTTTATAAACTATATATTTTTTTAAAGAGAAAACAATACAAAATAAAATAAAAAAAGGCGAATATTCGACTTTGGTGAACAACGTCGAATAGTGACTTTGATATTCGAATATTCGAATACTCGGATATTCGGTGAATGCCCTAGTTTGTCTTATAGGTGTGAAGGAGCCATGGGGTGCGTGGTCAGCGTGCTCAGTGACATGTGGAGGAGGTTACAGGAATCGAACCCGCGGGCCGCTCCGAATCCACGGCACCGCTCAGCAATTCAGCGCCTGTAATCTACAGCCCTGTGGTAAGAGTTATTAAAGATGTCTACTTTACCACTGATTTTACATTCATTTATGCTACAGGATTCTAGCTACCAGTACTCTAGTATGTAGCCTACTCCAACATAGAGCTTGTTTAGAACATAGAACTGGTTTAACCGTACATACTTTATTGACCGAACTCCCGAGGGATCTTTTATTTATATTTTTAATATTTTTTTATCCCACGATTTTATAACCCATTTTTCACCCAGCGCCAGTTTCCTAAACTGTAATCCTGGGCTCTACTCTCCCTCTGCCAACCTGGGGAGAGCCCCGAACTGAGCTCCTTCAATGCATGAGGAGTGAGCAGGCCGCTTCTTATCACCTGACAGGGGGGGACTTTCCCTGGTGGGACGTAGCGCGTGGAAGGAACACATTATTCCAACCAGTTCCTTTACCCTGCATCAGCTCCAGCTAACCAGGGGGAGGCAGTATAGAAACCAGACCGAGGGGTCTCTTCTTGCCCCCCTTCTTTTTTCCTACTCCAAAATCTCTTCTGCCAAAATAGCAGATCTACACTCTCACAGCACATCACATCGCGATGTGTTGCTATTTTTAGCTGAATCTTCACCCCCAGCATAGGAATGCTATAGCGTTAACATGTAGTTAATGGTTTTATCCATTACTTACAGCTTGTTGTTCTCAGCGGGTTGTGGTTGTTGTTCACTGTGGTCTGTGTGCTCCTGTAGGTGACGGCAGGAGGTGTCCTGCGGGACAGCAGTGGACACAGTGTGTGAGGAGACCCGCGTCCTGCTCTGACGTCTCCATGGAGCTCAGCAGGAACTGCACCCCAGGGTGCCAGTGTCCACATGGGACCGTCCAGCAGGTTGGTGGGACATGCAGTAGAACAGTGTTTCCCAAACAGTGGGTAGGGACTGGGACCAATTATTTTTTGCTATGTTTCATATATTTTCTTTTTAATTATTATAATTTCAAACACTTTTTCAAAAAACAATCTAAAAAAAAGCTAAATCTCAGAAATGCCATAAATTAGAATACAAAATGTTTAAGAAGTTGTGAAAATAGCCAATCTACAAGGTCTCAACACGGCGCAAAGTGACACGTTGTGAGCTTGAGCTTGTAGATCTGCCTTTTTCACTAGTTTGGGATCCCGGGCAAAGTCTAATTTCTCTTTTGGGTCTCTTGGGCTAAAAAGTTTGGGAACCACTACAGTAAAACAGTGCTCTCAAACTTTTTTATTTCAAGCACCCCCAGTGTGGTGTGCATTAGGCCCATAACTGACAGTGTATAAGCCTTGTTATATTTGTACACTCTCTGAGTTACAGACCTGTAAGGGTCCATTTGGTTACTAACTATCAATCATTTAGCTGGAGGAGACCCCCCTGGAAGCCCCTCAAGGACCCCTAGAGGTCCCCGGACCTCACCTTGAGAACCATTGCCGTAGAGAGACACAAATATACATTAATGTTTTATTAACAATGTTATGCTGTGTAAGTAAAACGATGCGGCCACAAGGGGTCACTATGCACCTTCTGAGCTCAGCATATCTACAATCATGCACGCACACCACACACACACACACACACACACACACACACGCACACACGCACACACGCACACACACGCGCGCACACACACACACGCACACACGAACACACGCACTCGTGCACACACGCACACACGCACACACGCGCGCACACACGCACACACGCAGACACGCGCGCACACGCACACACACACACACTCGCACACACACACACTCGCACACACACCTAACCTTCCATGTGTCCATGTGCCCAGCATGGTGCGTGTGTGTTGGAGTCGGAGTGTCTCTGTCACGTGGATGGGGAGCAGTACCAGCCCGGGTCCACTGTCACCAGAGACTGCAACAACTGGTAATTAAATTAAAAGTTTCAGAGTTCAGCGTTTTAATGAATGTAGAATTATGTGCAGGATGTAATTTGCTGTTTATTAGGTGACTTCATTTATTTTCATTGACCATGTTTAAAAAAGATTCGATTTTTAAATAAAAACACTCTCCATCACACTACTGCCAGTGATCACCCTCCTCTGTGCCAATGTTGGCACCCGTGCTTAAAGTTGCCTACCCCTGCTTTAGATTTTAACCACTTTAACCATTATTTTATGCTTTAAAAAAAAGCAGATCTACAAGCTCACAGCGCACACCGAGTGCCGCGCTGCGAGCTTGTAGATCTGCTATTTTTCAGGCCTAAATGGGTTAAAACGATACTGTACCACTGTACGCACTGCTGCTTCTTATAACTGCACCAAATTTTGTTTATGAAAAAAATATACAATCATATTGTGCAGAAGTTTAGTAGCCTAGAGATCAATGCGCTGTATATTTTATGCAGAATAGCCTATGCCAAGCTGTGTTATCTGTTTGATTATTTTATTTTTGTTTCATTCTTTATTTTTTATGCAAAGCACTTTGTAACCTTGTGTTGGACAATAACCTTTTTATTATGTAGCATTATTTTTCTCTCGCCCAAAGGATACTATAGTGTAAAGTAATTCTTGTTTGTGTGACTGTGAGTGTGCGTGCTTGCACTTGTGATGGTAAACCTGATGTTTAGCCCCTGTCATTATTATTCACAGCACCTGTGAAAGTGGCAAGCTGACCAACTGTACTCAACTCAGCTGTAACGGTAAGAAAAACAAATGCATCCATCAACAGTTAATAATACTGTCACAATGTTGCTACTGTCCTTGCCACAATGATTATGATTAAGTAATGCTGTCGGAGCATTACTTAATTTACTAGAAGAGACGATTAGAATTAGAATGTAGAAGAATTGTTATTTTGATCGACGTTGACGTAGGAGAGATAAAGATAAGAACGATAAGTTATCTCTCCTATGGTACCAACATCAATACAGCATGGAATTGTGGACAAGATTTTATCCAACGATAACAAAATATTCTAAGTTTTGGGTCTGAGAGGCTAAATCCCATCAAATGGTGGTCCGTGGCTCAAATGCTGAATAATAAATAATGGTCCTTGACATGAAAAAGGTTGAAAACCACTGCTCTACTCAATCTCTGTTCTTTTGCACCCCCTTCCACCCCCTGCCACACACACACACACACACACACACACACACACACACACACACACACACACACACACACACACACACACACAGCAGTGGAAGGACAGTGGTCGCTGTGGACTCCGTGGGGTCAGTGTTCGGTGTCGTGCGGAGCGGGTCTCCAGTCTCGGTACCGGTTCTGTTCTTCCAGCTCATCTCCGGCTGCTCCAGGCCTGCCCTGCCCCGGGCCCCACCGCCAGGATCAGATCTGTGTGTCTGGACCCTGTGACCGTGAGTGACTGCCGTATATTCAAAATATGCATGATTGGCTGTGAATGGATATCTTCGCTGTTGGGGCGGAAACCTTGAATCCAGTGGTGTAAATTAACTAGTACTTAACAAGTACTGTAATTGAGTAAAAATGTTTAGGTATTTGTACTTGAATATTTCCAACTTCCAATACTTTTACTTATACTCCACTGCATCTCGGATACAAATATTGTACTTTTACTCCACTACAATTATTTGAAAGGTTTAGTTACTAGTTACTTTGTAGATTTCGATTATTATTTCAAATCTTACATTAACCACTTCAGCCCTACAGCATATACATTTTGGCCATTTGAAAATAGCCGATCTCGCATTGTGAGCTTGTAGATCGGCTATTTAAAAAAATATTTGTACACATTTGATAACTTGAAATGGGACATTCTGCATAATGAGTCCTTTTACTTTTTGTACTTTTTGACTTTAACTTGTAACAGAGTATTTCTACATTGCAGTATCGATACTTTTACTCAAGTATAAAATGTCAGTCCTTTTTTCCACCACTGCTTGAATCTCCAATCTCTCTTGTGTGCCTCTCTCTCCAGGTGACGGGGACTGGGGACAGTGGACCCCCTGGACAGACTGCACCAAGTCGTGTGGCGGAGGGGTCCGAAGCCACAGGAGAGAGTGTGACAGTCCCATTCCAGAGGGGGACGGGAACTACTGTGAGGGGCTGGGGACTGAGGTCGTGGCCTGTAACACTGACCACTGCCCAGGTATGCAAAGACTGACACAAATGGACCAGTATTCTTTCATCTTTGTACCTTGTCTTACGACCCGTCTCTTAGTTAATAAAGCATATAATGAGCATTGGTGAGGCTCGAGCCTACTTCTGTCTGCGTGTCTGCCTCATTAATATAATAATCAGCTCTCTCTTTTAGCTACAACTTAATTACATATTACTGTATATCTACATTATGTATTTTAATACGTACATGACTTGACATTTTTAAGTTGTCATTAATCCATTGTACTTTTTCCTGTGTTGCTCTACCAGCTGTACCAACCCATGCTAGTACAACTGCTATGTTCATGTGTCTGTTTAGTTATCTACAGTACACTGTTCTCTGTGTGTGTTTCAGTGGCTCCATGTTCCCAGGTCCCAGGGACCGTGTTCAGCAGCTGTGGGCCCTCTTGTCCCCGCTCCTGTGATGACCTGGCAGTGAGTAGTACTGTACCATTACAACACAGCGTCTCTGATGCTGTGATGATGATGAGTGGGGTGCATTACACGAAAAATAGACGATCTACAAGCTAACAGCGCGTCGCAACGCTTGTAGACCCACTATTTTTTGCAAAGAGATGACATTTGCAACTCAGGTCTGTTCTACGAAGATTAGAGGGTTTAAGTGATTACGATGATGGTTGTGATTGTGTCCCATTGCAGCACTGTGAGTGGCGCTGTGAGGCAGGCTGCTACTGTACAGAGGGGAAGGTCCTTTCTGCCAACGGGACAGTGTGTGTGGAGAGAGAGCACTGTCCCTGTCTGGACCTCAGCACTGGAACCAGACTGGAGCCAGGAGAGAGCACCACAGCCCCCGACGGATGCAACAACTGGTCAGAATCACACACACACACCTATTTGTTACAATTAATGCACAATTTGATTTTGTTCAAATGTCCATTTCGTTGTTGTCGGGTGAAAACCTTGTATGTCCAAAATCGTTTGTTTTGTATTTATAATTTTTAAAATGATTTAAAACTAGTGAAAATGATGAACTAGTGAAAACAGCCGATCTACAAGCACACAACGCCTCGCACCGCGAGGCGTTGTGTGCTTGTAGATCAGCTGTTTTCACTACTTTTGTGTGACAGCCTTGTGTGATGAAGCAGTGCTTTACTTTGCGAAAGAATGTACAAATTTGAAAGTTGGAGATACGAGGTTTCTGCCCGACAGTGAAGATTTGATTGTTGAATGATAATTAAGCTATTAATAATCTACTTTGTGGTGTGTTTCAGCACCTGTGATGGTGGAAGGCTCAACTGCACCAGTGACATCTGTCCAGGTGAGTCCACACACACTGACGTACAGTATGGCTCTCTTCAATCACCAAGTGTAACTCATGAACCTCCCATAACCTGAAGGCTCCCAGAACCCCTGAAGATCTTTGGGAGTTTTTTTGTTTTGTCTATGTTTCATTATAATCAGATTTAGAACCACCCCTGAAGGGGGCGGTACGGCATAATTGTTTTAAGTATTAAAACCAATCCACATGATGTACAAGCTCACAAAGCATCACAACACATCAAGTTGTGAGCTTGTAGATCTTTTTTTTTTACGTTTTGGTTTCTCAGAACTCATGTTTAGTACCTCCTCCTGAGCAGGTTTGTCACCATGTACTGCATGTGGGTAGCTTGACATAAACCAAACTTGCTACATTTTCATTGGTACTGTACTTAAACATGAGTACAGCACTTAGACAGATGGGTTTTTGAGTGCACCGTGTCAGTCACACCAAAGAGACAATTCTCAATTCACGTCCATTTGTAGTCCGTTTTCATGTTTCAGTTTCGAGTGGACTTTTTCCATCATGTTTGAGTTTTGAGTAGAGTTTGTCCCTTCACTTTCCGAGAGTGTCTCCATCCACTCGTAGCTATGTGTCATTCTGTCACTGAATAAATGACAACGAACAACAGGAGTGTTCCGTCTCATCTACAATCATCTCAGGTGTAATTTCATAAAGAAATAGGGGATATAGGGAATATAGTGGACCTACAAGCTCTCAACGCGCCGCCAAGCGACAATAAAACACCTATCTAAAATTATAACGCGTCACATGTAGATGGACGGGCATCGATTGCGATGAAATCAGATTAATCTGATAGAACAATTCAGAGTCAGGGACAAATTATGCATGAAACAAGTGAATTTAAGGTTAAATGTGAACACTAGGGGGTGGCAAATGCCATCCCCTGATGACCCAAATGACTCCCCTGATCTCCTTGTGTGCCTTGTGCCCCACCTCCAGTGTCGGGTGGCTGGTGTGAGTGGTCAGACTGGACCCCCTGTTCCAGGACGTGTGGAGCGGAGTCTGTGTCTCGCTACCGGAGCTGTGGATGTCCTGAGCCCCGGGCCGGAGGGACGGCCTGTCCAGGAGAGCATGAGGTCCACAACGGAGTCGGGGTTCAGATCCAGAGACAGCCCTGTCCTGTCATCTCATTCTGTCCTGGTAGGAAGACGATTAATAAAAAAAAACACGCCTACTAAAACACCCAAGCGACTGACTTGATTTTTATTTACAGTATTGTCTATCTATGATGTCCTTCATATATAATTTTCTACTAAGTACACTTTTTGCTAATCGTATAATACAATGCTGGCCCACCATAACCTACCTGGCCTGGCGGAGACATTTCTAGTTTCTCTCTCTCTCTCTCTCTCTCTCTCTCTCTCTCTCTCTCTCTCTCTCTCTCTCTCTCTCTCTGTCTCTCTCTCTCTCTCTCTCTCTCTCTCTCTCTCTGGATCATGTGGTCTGTTTCTGGCTGGCTAGGCCTCTTTTATTTATCCTGCTGTTTCCTCTCACTATCCGCTTGGTCTCCTTGGTTCATCTCCCGCGTAACTCTTCTCTCCTCCTTACACAAGTTCTTTGTTTCTTCATTAACTATCTCCTCTTACGTCATTGTTGGTCCGTCTCTCTTCCTCCCCCTCTGTCTGTCTGTCTGTAGTTCATGGCTCATGGAGTGTGTGGTCGGCGTGGTCAGACTGTGACGCGTGCGAGGGCTCGTCCAGGCGCGTCCGGCAGTGCAACAGCCCTCCTGCTCGCTTCGGAGGTCTCTCCTGTCACGGCGAGGGCACACAGAGCCGTGGCTGCCATGACAACGTCACCACCTGCTCAGGTCAGCTCATTACTGGGCGGTTTTATTTTTGGAACAGGACAGAGAAAGGGACTGACATAGACAGGCAGACAGACAGACAGACAGAAGGAAATTAGTAAGGTAACATGAAAAATAATGAATGATCTGCTGTATTATACAATGAATATAAACATTAACAAAAAAAATATCTTTTAAAAACAAAACAACACAACACTGCCTTATCAAAGTTGTTATGGTGACTTTAAACATTGTCAGAAACACCCATGTGCCCTTATATTATCATCACCGCTTTACCCAAAGCTCAAGTGGGGTCAGGAGGTTTGTCATTGTAATCAACGATGGACAAAACAACTATCTCCACAACTTGGGTGGTTTGACCGACAGTTTGAGGACAGGTTTAGTCCGAAACACTCTTTAATACTTGTCATTGGTTGAATGGAAAGTGTGGGTGTGTGGGTGACACTGGGTGTTCAATAGCACTTCATCTAATAAAAAAAAAACATTCGCCTGTTGTCATCTCGCTGTTCATTTTATTTAGCCCGTGTAAGTCAACTTCTCCCCATGTGCTCTGCAGACTGTGGTGGCGGACAAGAAGAATGGCCTTGTGGGAAGCCCTGTCCTCGCTCCTGTTCGGATCTCCATGGCGACACAGAGTGCCTGGACTCCCCGGGGTGTGAGCGGACCTGCGGTTGCCCGGGCGACACAGTGCTGCAGGACGGTGTGTGTGTGGCCAGGGAGGAGTGTCGCTGCAAGTACCACAACAGCACCTCAAACGGTAAATGATACAACAGGGGCGTCGTTTGGGTCACCAGGGCATGGCGACTGCCACCTCCTAGTCTTCACATTTAACTTCAAATTCAGTTATTTATTTTATGCATATTGTCGCCGACTCTGACTTGTTTTAGCAGATTAGTCTGTTGCCCGTCCATCTACATGTGACACGTGTTATAATTCAGAAAAGCCTTTTATTGTTATGCAACCATTGATTCATTAACCACTTTCAACTATTTTTGCTGTTTTAGGAGCTATGGTGACTTATTTTTTGCCACCCCCTATTTCTTTCAGAAATTAGCCTCTGCCCTGTCTAGCTGAACATATTATATATGGAGCTAATTAGATCAGTGGTTCTCAAACCTTTCAATTTTAAGGACCCCCGGCTTGTTATGCATTTGTCCACAGACCCCCCATAACTATTGACAGTGTAGCCTACTAATTGCCCCAAATGGATCCGTAAGGCTCCATTTGATTCCATTTCAGACCTGTCAGGGTCCTTTTGGTTCCTCCTAAATATCATTTGGCTCCTCCTGACTTTCATGTTGCTGGGGACACCCCATGGAACTCCCTCAAGGACCCCTGGGGGTCCCCAGAAACTCATTAGAGAAACCCTGAAATAGATTACCCTTTTCTGTCTGTTAAAACGGTAACAGTAAATTGAGATTACACTGCATTAGCTAAACATATTGTATTCTATCTTTTTCCTTCTCTCCCTCTTGTATCTCTGCCTGAAGATGGTCTGAGCTTCAGCAATGCATCCTGGATGTGGCCTGGAGGGTCTGACTGGCAGTACGCAGAGCCAGGAGACAGCATCATTACCGACTGTAAAAACTGGTACGGTACATTAAACCACACATGGTACACTAAAATCACACGTTATAGACCAAGAAAACGCTGATTAAGTCCTGAGTAGCCAAAAAGCATCCATTTGTCAGAGACTGCTGCTGTGATACATAATAAAATGAAAATAAAATAAAAATATTGTGAGTGCAGACTGTTTCTATAGAGAATTACAGACTTATAAGGATCCACTGGCCCTACAGTAGCTCTGCCCCTAGCATTAGAAGGAGAAGGATAGAAAGCCTAATTTCCCTAGTGGGAGAACTCCCCCACCTCACGTCTAAAATACACTTTTTGGCCAGAAAATAAAATATTTCACCGGAAGGCAATTCTTTTTCCTGTCAATTCCTTTTCTTTTCTGACCAAAAAGTGTATTTTAGACATAAGGTTGGGTGCTCTGAGTGTTCCCACTAGGGAAAGTAGGCTTTCAACATCTTAAAACTGAACTTTGGTGAGTAGCAAAAGTGTATTATGTTTTTACTACCGACAAGGGGCTGAGCAGCCTTCATATTAATGTTGTATTGTCAGTAACATCTTAGTGTTTTTCCTGTGATTTGGGGGCCTATTTTTAACTGCACTAATATTATGAGTGGGTGACATTGCTACATAACAACATTGATACATACTGACATACTTCTAGGGCAGTGGTTCCCAACTTTTTTTTAATCCGAGGCACCCCTACATTATAATTTTCACTCCCAGCACCTTATATTTATAGCATATCGTCGTTGTCGGGTGGAAACCGTTCGTTTTGTATTTATCATCTATAAAATGTACTAAACTAGTGAAAACAGCAGATCTACAAGCACACAACGCCTTGCATCGCGAGGCATTGTGTGCTTGTAGATCGCCTGTTTTCACTAGTTTTGTGCAACAGTCTTGTATGATGAAGCAGGGCTTTGCTTTACCAAAAGACGTACACAGAGATAATAGCCAACTGACTGAAAATAACTTTGTACTTCAAGTTTAAAATGATACTAAATATTTTTTCAAGTGTCCAAATAACTTCCAAATATTATCAAATTATCTTGCGGCACCCCTGGACTGCCGTCACGGCACCCCAGGGTGCCCCGTCACCCACTTTGAAAACCCCTGGTGTAGGGCATGGTTGAGCAATTTTCTCAGATAGTGCCGTCTTCATTTGTCAGTAATCTCATGTTATATATGCTTTTCTTCTCCTTCTTCTTCACCACTATTCCTCCAGCTCATGTGAGGCCGGGGTCTTGCAGTGTCAGTCGGTCCCCGGCTGCCACGTCGACGGCGGCTGGAGCCAGTGGGGAGGCTGGACCCAGTGTTCGCGTCCGTGCGGAGGCGGTGTCCACTTCAGGAAGCGTCAGTGTGATAACCCCGCCCCTCAGAGCGGGGGGCGGGGCTGCCTGGGCCCGGCAGAACAGCAGAGGGACTGCAACGCACACACCTGCACAGGTACAGCAGTACGCTGGTCTCTCACCGCACACACACACACACACACACACACACACACACACACACACACACACACACACACACACACACACACACACACACACACACACACACACACACACACACACACACACACACACAGCCTACCCAGTAACCCAGCTAAATGCAGAAGTAGAATTTCAGCCTGACCTGACATGAACCTCCCCAGGCTCTGCCGGGGGTTTGGTGAAAAACTTTCGTCCTTGATCAGACTCTGTATTTTCCCTTATAGTTATATTTGAATCCAAGCCTGACCTGGCTGAACCCAAGCAATGAATTTGAGGAGTGCAGCCCGCGCTGACACTAATTGGCCCTCATTAAGGCCCTCTGCCGGGAAAAATATTGAGTGATGATCACCATAACATTCATTATGTGTTTTGACGGGATACGCACATAGACAATTCAACACAATTAAAGCATAACGGAATCAATTCTACACCGTATCCGAGACATCCGATAGGATCTCTAATTAACGTCCATTAAAACTAAAATAAAAAATGCAGGTTCTTGCAGTAAGCATGAATATGGTGATAAAGTGCACCGTAGGTCACTTCACATCACAGGGGGCTCATCTCATCCATGTGTGTTTCTCCTGTCAGACTCAGTAAGTCCGTGGGGGTCCTGGTCCCAGTGGTCTGTGTGTTCAGTCACCTGTGGAGGGGGAGTGCAGTTCCGCTCCCGTGTCTGCAGCGCTGCACCCTGCAGTGGCCTCAGCAGGCAGAGCAAGACCTGCAACACCCAGGTCTGCCTCGGTGAGTCCATACTCCATACCCAGCACTTAAACACTATACTGCAACACCCAGGTCTGCCTCGGTGAGTCCATTCCCAGCACGTTCGGTTCGAGTCACTTTCGACCCGTTTTACATTTCCATTTGAAACAAAAAAAGGTAGAAGTGATTTTTTTTTGCCACCTGAAACTCACTGGCCTTAAAGATTCTTCTGTGATGAATATGTAAACAAACTTGCACCATGTTTCACCCCCCCCCCCCCCCCCCCCACCATATTTTTTTACCCCCTTAAAATGTACATTAATATTGTTTTTTAAACCAACTATCCCCTGGGTCCCCGCGACCCGCGAACCGAACTAAGGTGAAGTGAATTTGAACTGAACTTAAGGGTTACACGGTAACTATGTACTCACTCAACCATTCACTCTTTTCTTTCAGTATTTCAGTATTTCTTTTAGTATTTATTGTTGTCAATGTTTCTTTCTTTCCTTTCTATGCTTCATGTATTACTCTAGTTACTCAACTCCATCTCCCGTACAGTAGCTTTTCCTCTTCACTATGGTCTTTCTCATCATCATATCCCATACTGTCATCATTTGTGTCACGGTTGATGAGTGGCCCGTGAAATGGGGTTGCCCCCCTCCCATTCTGCCAACTCACACACTGATGATTTATCTCGGCGTGGAGGCATCTGGGGTGAAGCTGGCGTTAAATGGACAGAAATGAAAAAAGGACATTGTCAGCCCCATTCATAACAATGACACTAATCTAATTTGTGGTTTTCATCCAGTGGTCTGGGGACCACCTGTGATCCTTGAAGGGACTCCAGGCGGTCCACAGCCTGGATTGTTGGAAACCAAATGGACCCTTATCAGGCCCGGATTTATAAGACATGAGGCCCCTGGGCAAGGGGAAATAAAGAGGCCCTCGTGCGCGCGCAAAAATCCCACCTCCGGTCCATCTGACCACACCGTGACCTCACCTCCGGACCGGCCCATGTATAATCTGACTGTGTATCCTCATTGGCTCATTGGAAGGGTCTGAAGCGGATACAGAAGTGGGGTTTGTGTGCATGTGTGTAGCCTATGTGTGTGGAAAGTACCGGATACATAGAGTGGGCGAGCTTTAGACTGCACTAAGCTTTCAGGGCAGCTACATGCAGTGCGGCCAGCAGAGCAGAAGCTCTCAATGTTATTACCATAATAAAACAAAATGTACTGTAACTAAACACAAATATCACTTTATTTGGATTGCAATATTTTAAAATGTCATCATTAAATTAACTCATTCAGGGTCTTTTCAAATGGCTTCCAAGTTCCACACCACCTCCCTCTCCATAGACTTCCATGTAATTCATAGTGCACGGATCATGCATGCCCATGCCTAGATCATATGCATCACGTGTTTGCACACTGTTCACAGCTTTCAAACAAAAAAATCCGAATGGAAATCCGTTCAGGCATTCATGAGCTAGCTAGCATGTTTTCTTGAAATGTAAACAAACATGGCTGCCATGTTTGAAAGATGGGGTTTGTATGGTGGTTAAACATGGAATTTCGCAATCGTGATCATGCCTACTACATTTTTTGGGGTAAACTTTTTTTTTTTTAAAACAATTTTTTTGAAAAAAAAAAAAAAAAAAAAAAATCGGGGGCCCCCCTCCCCCTGAGGCCCCTGGGCGCGTGCCCACCCTTGCCCAATGGTAAGTCCGGCCCTGACCCTTATAGATGTTTCACTCTTGAAAGCTTAAAATGAAACCAAATGGATTCGGTTTCATTTCCCGCTCCCGAGAGTTCAATTATTGTTTAACATCTGCATGACTTCATTTGCAAGAAGTCTACACAATATAGAATATAGAAGAATTGTTCTTTTGATCAACATCTCCTATGGTACCACATCAATACACAGGGCCGTTTTTAGCTATAGGCGGACTAGGCGGTCGCCTAGAGCGCCAGCCTAGAGGGGGCGCCGAGGGGGCGCCGAAATGGAGGGAGTGGACCCAAACCAGCCCAAAACCGACCCAAAACCGACTAAATTCACGGCAAAACCCGCAAAAAGCGCGCGCGCGGGAGTGGGGGGGCGCATTCGAGAGAGCTCGCCTAGAGCGCCGATTAGGCGCGCTACGGCCCTGTCAATACAGCATGGAATAGTGGATGAAATCTTATGCAACGATAAACTATTCTACGTTTTGGGTCTGAGAGGCTAAATCTCATCAAATGGTGGCCTTACTCTACTATCTGTCTTGCCTGTCTGTCTTTGGTGTTGTAGAGGTGGGCTGTCCCCCAGGCAGGCTGTACAGAGAGTGCGAGCGGGGCGAGGGCTGTCCATTCAGCTGCTCCCAGGTTAGTGGCAGGGAGGGCTGCTACTCAGACGGCTGCGAGGAGGGCTGCCACTGTCCCCTGCAAACCTACCAACACAATGGACTCTGTCTGCAGGTGGGTTCTGTTCTTACCCTGAATCATTCACAAGCCCAGAGCTGTGGGCATTGGCTTCGTTTGGATCATCAGGGGATGGCAATTGCCACCCCTAGTGTTCACATTTAACCTCAAACCTCAAAAGCCTTTTTATCGTTTAATGCAACCATTAATGTATTAACCACTTTCAATGTGGCGTCCCTATGTTGGGAATGGCAAACATTTTCTCTTTTCGCACCCAAAGAAATAGTGAAAATAGTTGATCTACAAGCTCGTAGATCAGGGGTAGGCAATTCCTTAGGCACAGGTTCCAACATTGGCACCCCTGCCTAAGGTTGCCAGGAGGTTGATCAGAATGGTGATCACTGGCACACTGGCAGAAGGAAAAGGATTTTTATTTTTAAATAAAATATTTTTTCAGGTCAGTTAAATTAAGTCACCTAATTTACGTCAAATTACATCCAGCAAATAATTCTACATTCATTAAAACTCTGACTGGGGAGGGAGTCGGGGAGATAGGTGGATTATTGAGTCTAATGATCGTTATAACAGTGTCCTGCCTACCAAAATGTTGGCTTGTCATTAAAATGTTATCAAACAAATATTGGTGAGGTGCTGCTGACCTTGGTAAGGCAATATATGAAGGAGAAGAAAAAGGCTGCACTCTGTAGCCACGATGCAATATTTATTTACAGAGGAAACCCAATGTTTCGATCTCATTAGGTCTTCTTCCCCTGAAGAAGTCCTGATAAATAAAATAAATATTGTGCATATATTAAGCATTGTGGCTACGAGAGTGCAGCCTTCATTAAAATGGATGGCACACTGATCTAGAAAATAAAAACATGGCACTTCATTTCAAAAAGGTTACTGACCCCTGTTGTCCTGTAGATCAACTATTTTAGCCAATTATTTTAGAAAAAGGGCTGATCTTTTTTTTTTGCCACCCTATATTTCTCGGGCCTTGGAACAGATAATAGGCCAAAATAACCCGAAGGGATAGCTGGGTGTTTCCAAGCAACATCATTCCTATAACTCAGAGAGGATCGATACATCGGCTCTGTTATGTGCCATGGGTACGGTCGCATTTTAATTGGCAGACAGTCACTGAGCTGCTATTTTCGCTATTTGATGTACAAAAGAGAATATTGGGTTTAAGTGCATGTGGGTGCGTGTGTGCGTGCGTGCATGTGCGCGTATCTTTCTCCTGGTTTGTCCTTTCAAGTGAAGTTCCTCCCAACAACTTTACTGTTCACTACTGAGTTCACCTGAGTGCAGCTTCTGAAGAAGCTGAAGTCTGTCCCTATTACTGCATTGTTGAAGTTGTTGCATTGTGTGTGTGTGTGTGTGTGTGTGTGTGTGTGTGTGTGTGTGTGTGTGTGTGTGTGTGTGCGTGTGCGTGCGTGCGTGTGTTTCCATTAGGAATGCCCATGTCTAGTGGACAGAGCGTTCCTGGCCTCTCTACAGAGGGTGTCCATCACACCTGTCTCCTCTCTGCTTCATCACAACATCTCAGAGGGAGCAGAGCTCCAGTCTGGAGACTCTCTGGTCCACGACTGCAGCTCCTGGTGAGGAGACAACTACTACTTTATTACCTTAGAAAGTACTCACATCTTTTACTTAAGTGAAAGTATCAATACTGCAATGTAGAAATACTCATTTCAAAAGTTTTCATATGTGTGCAAATATTTTTGAAAATAGCAGATTCGACGCATTGTGAGCTTGTAGATCGGCTATTCTCAAAAGGCCGAAATGTATATAAGGCTGAAGGGGTTACTGTATGTTCTGTAATAATAATCAAAATGTACAAAGTAACTAGTAACTAAAGTTTTCAAATAATTGTAGTGGAGTAAAAGTACAATATTTGCCTCTGAGAAGTAGTGTAGTAGAGTAGAAGTAAAACTAAGTATTGAAAATTGGAAATACTCACTAAAGTACCTCAACATTGTACTTAAGTACAGTACTTGAGTAAATGTACTTAGTTACTTTACACAACTGCCAATAGCACAGATCCCCCCGGCATGGTTACTGAATAGATGTGAAAGTAGTGGGTGCAACATTCAATCAAAGTAATCGTTTTAATTGAATATATTTTGAATAGAATTTTAGATTTTCAAAAACACAGAAAATAGCTTGATGTCAATAATGTCACGTGATCAATATGACATCATAGTACTGACGTCATAGACTAGCAAGGACTCCATATTTGGGCGTCATTGGACTCCAAATATGGACTATATTTTGGCCTCATCTTCAAAAGGAAGCAGACACCGGCACCCCCAGTTCTATACACTGAAGAAGGCTGGATAGCCAAAGCATTTGTTCTTTATGTAAAGATACAATAAAGAAAAGAGAAAGCTAACTCTTGCCACTGTGTGCGACCCATTTGCTTATATAAATGTTGGAGATAAAAGACCAACCATCTCCCGTCCTTCCGATCTCTAGTTGGTGTGAGCACGGCAGATGGAACTGTTCCTTAGAGAACTGTCCCGTAGATGGAGGCCTGTCCCCGTGGGGCCCCTGGGGGTCCTGCTCCCTGTCCTGTGGAGGCCTGGGCGTGAAGACGCGCCAGCGGAGCTGCACCCGGCCGGCCCCCGCCCACGGAGGGAGGGACTGCCCGGGACAGCGACAGGAGACCACCTACTGTCAGACCCCCGACTGTCCAGGTGCGTGCGTGTGTGTGTGAGTGTGAGTGTGTGTATACGTGTGTGAGTGTTTGAGTGTGTGTGAGTGCATACTTGGATATGTGTGCGGCTGTGCGCCATATTTAACCAGAACAGTAAATAACATTAAAGGTTTATACATTTTTGATTTTGTCAATCTAAAGTAAAGGATTGCAGGATTGCATAGCCCATCACACCCGATTAAAATGCTGTACATTACTCTACATACACACTGTACTGTACTTTGGTTGCTGCCCATTCCGAGTAAGCTACAAAACAATCATACCTTTAAGACATAATCCAACCCTTCCCACTCACTTACAGTAGGTCTTTTTTCAGAGGGCTTTTATGCCTTTATTGATAGGACAGGAAATGGGGAGAGAGATGGGGAGTGACACGCAGCAAAGGTTGTCGGGAACGGTATTCGAACCCGCGGCACGCTGTCAGGCTGGCATTGCAGCCTAGAGTGCCCGGACCACCACGACAGTACATGTAGGTCGTTTAACACAGGAATTCTGCAGGAACCGTACACTCTGGACCATGCTCCACACATCCCAGACTATCTCCCTCCTGGCTATGAGAGGGGAAATAAACCCCCCATTGCAGTCAGAGCTGCAGACTAATTTCTCTATGTACTTATGTGACTTTTTATTTACCTTGTTTATTGACTAGAGTTCAGGCTTACTCACTTATTCCAATCTTGCACTTGTAAGTCACTCTGAATAAAAGTGTCGACTAAATGCCGAAATTGTAAATTGAATTGAACTTTCAATATGGGAACTGGCACTGGGAACTGGCACAAAAACAAAACACCTCCCGCTAACACATATTTTGCAGCGCAGCTTCAAATGTCATTTGCTGTTTCTGTGACATATTGTAATTCAGAATCAAAGGTTAGCCGTGTACTGTAGATGAAATTCTACATTTCACTTTAAGTACTTATAGCCTGCAGACCTTAGAAACAATGTATCATTATCTAATGTGTTTTTTTTTTTTTTTTTTTTGCTTCTTGCTGTTGGCAGTGATCGTCATTCCCACGGATGAGCCCACCACACCTGGTAAAACACCACTCAGCCTATTCCCCGCCTCTTTCACTCTCCTGACAATTATCACCGATGTCACCTTACAACTTTCTGTCTTTATCTGTCTGACGGTTGGTCTGTCGCTTTTCACTCCCTCCCTCCCTCCCTCCATCTCCGTCTTGTCTCTCATATAGATGAGGATGCAGGGTTCTCTCCCTGGTCGTCATGGAGCCCTTGTACCAGGACCTGCAGCGATGCCCTCAGCCCTGCCCTAAAGTCCCGCCGGCGCCGCTGTGTCAGCCCCCCCTGCTCTGGGTCCTCCCACCAGGAGAGAGTCTGCAACATGCCACAGTGTACAGGTACAACCTATTTGTCTGTCTGCTAATAACAAATACTGTAGTGGTTTATTCCTTTAACCACTCAAGCCCTACAGTACAGTATATTCATTCTATGGCAAATAGCTAAAACATGGAGACCAGCTTTAAAGTGGTTAAAAAAGGATTATTGTAGGGACACACGGGTACAGTAGATGACCGGATAGTGCGTCATCAAACCTAACGCCAACGTCCCCGGTTTGATTCTGGAGCCTACAAGGTCACGGTCAAGGTAAACTTTATTGTCCACAAGCCAAGGGAAATTTGGCTTGGGCTTCCACCCTTGCTTCAGCCCCATAAACATACAAAAACATACAGTGCAATAGAAATACATAACAAGAGAGGGACACACAAGTGCACAAATAATGAGATTCACCTCCTAGCCAATCAGACCTATTTCAAAGCATCATTTAACAGTTTAATTGACACAGGTACAGTATTTACATTTTTAAGCCACACTTGGATACCCCAGTGCACCTTCTACCAGAGGGCATTCATTCATGCAGAACAGGGGTAATGTCTCTGACTTTGTTTTGTTTTTTAGCTTAGTGTACCCTGCGCATAAATAGTCAGCAGAGATGGGAGCTGTCTTACCCCTGTAATCTTCCCTGCAGTTTGCACCAGTCTGACAAGAGAGAGATTACGGGGACCTGTGTTGAATTTCTTCCTCCCTCTCTTTGCCCTCTGCTTCCCGTTTGCACTGTCCTGTCTAATACAGCAACACCTGCCTAAAAATAATCTTTAGAAAAAAGAGACAATGGCAGAGAAGTGGACTGGAAGGTCCGGACAGAAAGAGAAGCACCCTGTATCCTCTTACCAACCTCTGTGCCATCATAGTGTCCTTGAGCAAGTCCACCTCTAACTGTGCCAATAGACATGATCAGTGTCCAGGAGCAGGTGAACCCGGGGAGCTCCCATAGGAGTCACACTATCACAATGACAAACTTCCCTGGCTAAATAGTTTTTCGCAAAGATCCGACAATCACTGGCATACAGTAAAGAGGGGCATTTTTCCATTTAAGAAGAATGATTATTCAGAAGTTTTATTATAGCCTGTTTTTTTTATGTAATCTGTATAATTAAATGCTTTGCCCTGTAAGCATGGTATTAATAGCCTGTGGATGTATTGTGTGAGGTGGCTTGTTTATCTCAGGAACCGATTCTGTGTTTGTACTCAGTACTCAGCATGCTGCTGTTTCATTTCGTTGTTGTCGGGTTGAAACATTGTATGTCCAAACCATTACCTTTTTTATTATTATTATTTTTTTAATTGAATTGTGAAAATAGGCGATCTACAAGCTGACAACATGTCGCATGTGAGAGCTTGTAGGCTATTTTCACCACTTTTGTGCAACACTCTTGTATAAGAAAGTAGGGCATTAATCTCCCAAAATAACCCTAAGAAATTGAAATTTGGAGTTACAAGGTTTCTGCCCCACAGCAACGATTTATTTTGTCATTTGAGTTAAATGTAGTGTGAACATTCTAGGGGATTTATTCAGATGGAAACAATGAGAATGGCAAATATTTGCTCTTACTGTTCACTGTAAAATGCTGCCGGTGTTTGGCGGAAACGTTGTATTTTATACTTTGTTGTCGCGCAAAATTCGAGAAAATAGAAGATCTACAAGCTTTTTTAGAGGATGCATGCTACTACCAAGCTGTTGCAAGTTAGACGTTCAACTGATGGAGGGGAAAGGATCTGGTTGGAATAACGTGTTCCTTTCACACGCTACGTCCTACCAGGGAAACTCCCCCCTGTCAAGTGATAAGAATCGGCCTGCTCACTCCTCATGCACTGAAGGAAGCATGAGCTCAGTTCGGGGCTCTCCCCAGGTTGGCAGAGGGAGAGCAGCGCCCAGGATAACAGTTTAGGCAATTGGCACTGGGTGAAAAATGGGTTACAAAATCGTGGGATTAAAAAAATATAATAATAAATAAAGTACAAGTTTTGAGGTCAGCCAATGTTTTTCGGTTAGATTTTAGTTTGAGTAGTAGAGATCTTTAAAGACATTTTGTTTAGATTTTTTTCCCTCTACAATATAATCGTCAGCTTTCAGGAAGTAACCAAAAATACACAGGGACGACACATTTGCATATTATAACCACACCTGGGGTCTATTAGAGTAATGTTAACTCCATAGACGCATACAAAAGAAAAGTACAAAACTATGGCACCACCACTTTAATGGGTTATGGAGGGCATTCCACATTACGGTGGCAGCGTAGTAGAATGCATTTTTTCCACATGTTTGAACCGAATTTTGGGGCGAACGAGTGAATACGCATCAATGCCTTCATGCATGTGTGTGTTTCCAGATGGAGGCGAGGTGTGCACGGGGCCGGACTGTGCGCAGAGGAACTGCTCGTGGACAGAGTGGGGGGACTGGGGGTCCTGCTCCAGGTCCTGTGGGGTGGGCCAGCAGCAGAGGATCAGGACCTTCCACAGCCCGGGGCCCAACGGGACCTGGTGCCAGGACATCCTGGGAGGGAACCTGGAGCAGCGCTTCTGCAACATCAGACCCTGCAGAGGTCAGTGGCATAGAGCAGTGGTTCTCAACCAGTGGTCCTTGAGGGGGCTCCAGGTGCTCCCCAGCTAAATGAAGGAGAGCTGGTAACCAAATGGACCCCTATTATTTAACTCTTGAGACCAAAGAGTTAAAGATCCCTCCCTTACAGGTCCATTTGGTTTCATTTTACGCTCAAGAATTAAATTGTTGTTAAACACCTGTATTACTTAATTTACAATAAGTCTACACAATTACAGAATGTCAAAGAATTGTTATTTTGATTAAAGTTTGCCTGTTATCAATATAGCATATGTACCAAAATCTTATCCCTACGACAACAATATATTCTACGTTTTGGGTCTGAGAGTCTAAATGTCCAATCAAAAGATGGTCCGTGGCTCAAATGCAGAATAAATAATGGACCTTTTATATGAAAAAGGGTTGAAAACCACTGATATAGAACAGTGCTTCCCAAACAGTGGGGTCGTGACCTAGAAGAAGAAATATACTGTATCTGCAATTTTTTTTAAATCTAAAAAAATGAATCATTTAGAAACATTTTAACAACGCTAAACTTCTCTTATGAGCGCCCCTAACAATCTTTTTCAAATGGGTGTGTGTGTGTGTGTGTGTGTGTGTGTGTGTGTGTGTGTGACAGTGGACGGAGGCTGGTCTCGCTGGAGTCCCTGGTCTCGCTGTGACAAGCGCTGTGGTGGAGGTCGCTCCATCCGCACTCGCTCCTGCTCCAGCCCTCCACCCAAGAACGGAGGGAGGAAGTGTGAAGGAGAGAAGAACCAGGTCAAACCCTGCAACACCAAACCCTGTGGTGAGACACCAATAACAGCCGATGGATTGCAGATGTAACACTGTGGATTTCGCTGCGTTTCGATTGCAATAAGACAAGCAGCCAAAGCCTACAGTTAGCGTGACAATGAGTGCAGTATAATTAATGCATGCAATGTTGTGATGTGGATTGTGAACGGTGGGTGTTTGCTCTGGTGTGTGTGTTCACAGATGAGAAGGGCTGTCCACCGGGACAGGAGTTTGATCTGTGTGCCAACGAGTGTCCCCAGCGCTGCTCTGACCTCCAGCAGGGCATCGAGTGCCAGGGGACCGACGACTGTCAGCCTGGCTGCCGCTGTCCCAAAGGTACTGCTCTACTGCAATGGCTCTCAACCTGTTGGTTGGGACCCCAGAGGGGTCCCCAAATTATTTTGCATGTAGATCGGCTATTTTCACAATGGAATAGATTGAGTCAAACTAAATGTAATGCCAACTCCTACAATTCCAAGTGCTTGGGCAGGGTGGGGTGAGAGAGTGTGGGTGTGTGTGTGATCAGACGTTGATCAAAATAACAATTCTCCTACATTCTGTTGTGTAGACTTCTTGTAAATTAAGTAATGCTGATGTTTATCAATAATTTAACTCTTGAGAGCATAAAATGAAACCAAACATTTTGTTTAATTTTACGCTCTCAAGAGTTAAAGATCTACAAGGGTCCGTTTGGTTAGCAACTCTACTCCATCATTTAGTTGGGGACCACCTGGAGCCCCCTCAAGGGACCACTGACTTAGACCATACATTTAATAATTTAGATTTAGAGTTAACAATTAGGAAAATATTCAGGTTGGGGTTGCGCCAGGTGTCGAGCACCAAAAGCAGCAGGTGATGCGTTGTGAGCTTGTAGATCTACTGTTTTAGAAAGGTGTGGGGTTAAACATTGCAATGAAAAAAAAAGAAGGGAAAAGCAGCGTTCATGAAACTGCCATCCTAAGATATTGATGTCCTCACAAGTGCTAGTAACACAAACGTGAGTGTGTTTGTGGTCTCCTATGGGTGCTGTGGGCCAAATCATTTATTAAACAGATAAGCTTTTGTTATCTGTGTGTGTGTGTGTATGTGTGTGTGTGTGTGTGTGTGTGTGTGTGTGTGTGTGTGTGTGTGTGTGTGTGTGTGTGTGTGTGTGTGTGTGTGTGTGTGTGTGTGTGTGTGTGTGTGTGTGTGTGTGTGTGTGTGTGTCCAAAACGTCTCTCACTGTCCAGATGGACACCCGCAGGGCAGATGTGATCTTATTTTTAAAACCAGACCACCATGCCGTTATCTGAGTAGTGGCCTGACTCAAGGACCTGCCACAAAATACAGTTTTAATCATAGTGTTGAATAAATACCTTTTATTTTTTTATTTTTAGTCATATTTTAGTCATCTGAAAGGTTTTAGTTTTAGTCTAGTTTCAGTCTACTAAATATAATTTTAGTTTGTCGATGGCGTTGTAATCATTTTACATTTTGGTTGCATGCTGAAAATAGCCGATCCACAAGCACACAATGGCATTGTGAGCTTGTAGATCTGCTTTTTACAAAGCGCAACACCCGAGCGCATCCAAACATAAAATGACTTGTCTTTTAGTTCTTCTGGATCTCTTCTCCACTGGTCCCTACCTGACATTTTAGTCTAGTTGACGAAATAGTTTTGTTCATTATCTATGAAGTTTTAGTCATCATAGCTTAGTTTTTATTTACCGTAGTTTTTATGCTGTTTTTGTCAGTGAAAAAAGTTAGTCGACGAACATTTTTTGTCATAGTTTTAGACGACGAAATCAACACAGGCCTGAGGACCCGCTACAGAATACATTGTATCAGCAGTTTAATAGAAAATCTGGCACACATATTAAATAAAGTCCATTCCTGTCCATTTTGCCTTTTTAATATGCAGCATGTGCTGCTACTTATTCCACAACCAAGGGGTGGCGATGCTAATTGGACCACTTTATTAGAAAAAGGAATGTCTTACCAGAGCATTGTTAAGAGGGATAACCCTCTTTAACACCTATTAGAGAGTTCTAAAGCTCAGCCCTCCGGTCCCCTGTGCAGTGGGACCAAATTAGTCTTGTACCAAGTTGTATTATTCCATACACAAATAGTGTGATAAAACAAAGTGTGTGGTTGTGTGTGTGGCGAACAATGACAAAAACTGCATATTTTCATGTCCTTATAAGAAAAGTGTGTGTGTGTGTGTGTGTGTGTGTGTGTGTGTGTGTGTGTGTGTGTGTGTGTGTGTGTGTGTGTGTGTGTGCGTGTGCGTGCGCGCGCGCGTGCGTGCGTGTGTGTGTGTAGGTGTGTGTGTGTGTGTGTGTGTGTCCATAATGCTGTATAAGCATTCTACTGTGAAGCCGAACATGTTTAACCTGTGTAATGATGATTCTGTATTATCTAACATTACAGCTAACAGCCATGATGTATTTGTTGTAAATGAAAACCTTAGGGAGGTGTTCAGTCTCGAGGTCGGCTGTACTTTTAACTATAGCTTGGAGGAAGCCTTTCTAACCAAATTGCTGAAATATCAACAGCTAGAGCAGACCATCATAGTTAGGCTACAGATGGCTACAGATGTAAACTTTTAGTTTTTAAGGCTCTTTTCCACCGGCAGCGATAACGATGACGATAACGATTTAAAAAAGTGGGTTTTCAATTGAAGTGGATCGGCAGCATCCACCCAACACCGATAAAGACAACGATAGCTGACAACTACATCGTTAGGATCAACAACGATGTGGTTAAGATCACAGTGATATGGAACTGGGTCTCTGACAAACAGCTTGAGGTGCGCTCTGCGCGAGCGGCTGTTAATTGGTGCCTCTTCACATTGATGTCCGATAACTTTATCGGACATCAATGTAAAGGCATAATTATCGCTGTGATATTTTATGGCTATCGTCATCGTTATCGCTGCCGGTGGAAAAGGGCCTTTATCTTTGGCAGCCTAGGGCATGCATGTGTGCACAAGTTGGTTGTGAGGGGCTTACAAAAGGCCAGCCTCTCCAAAAGGAGGGCCAAACAGAGAGGAAGGGCTACTGCTCAGTTTCAGCCATTGTAGGAAGCTGCTCAATTTGGAGGAGGCATTGTTTCCTTTATCCACGCTTTATGATAAGTATGTCAACTATATTGTACTGTATGTACTGTAACAATGTTCTGCCGTCTATCTATGCACTTTGTAACTGGCTGGTCTTTCATATTGTCTGACTGCACGGCAGTGTTTATGTTCTTTTTAAGAGACATCCTTGTACTTCTGTTCATGTGGACATTAATAAACATTTCAAATGTATGTGTGTGTGTGTGTGTGTGTGTGTGTGTGTGTGTGTGTGTGTGCGTGTGTGCGTGTGTGTGTGTGTGTGTGTGTGTGTGTGTGTGTGTGTGTGTGTGTGTGTGTGTGTGTGTGTGTGTGTGTCCAGGCCAACTGCAGCAGGATGGAGTGTGTGTGCAGCTGTGGCAGTGTGACTGCATCGACTCGCTGGGACAGAGCTGGGCGGCAGGGAGCTGGCACCAGGTGGACTGCAACAACTGCAGCTGCTCTGACGGACAGCTGCGCTGCACCAATCACAGCTGCCAGTCCACCTGCTCCTGGAGCTCGTGGACCAATTGGGCGTCGTGCAGCACGACCTGTGGGCGGGGCCAGAGGACTCGGTACAGGTAAGAGACGAACCAGCCGCAACATTGAATTAACTGTTGATCCTGCTGTAACCTGGAAAACATCTGTGTCACTTTAGCACTTTAACCACATTAACCATTATTTTATACTTTAGCTATTCAAAAATAGCAGATTTACAAGCTCATAGCGCGGCCTACCAAGTTTGTAGATCTTCTATTATTGAAAAATCCTGGAAAATTGTGCAAATCGTTGAATATATTTTTTTAAAGCGATCACTTGCAACTCAAATCTTTCTTTCTCTGCGTTCCTGGAACAAAATATTTTGAGATTGGGGTCTGCAACTCTGCTGTCAAAGTTAACCCTCTGTACTTAGAAAAGTTCTCTGTTAAGTCTTGCTCAAGGACACCTCGACACTTAGGCCATGGCTACACGGAGCTGGATATTTCTGAAGCTAGACATTTTTTTGTGCTGTTGGGGCTTGCAGCCACATGAAGCTGGATATTTCGGCTGCGAAGCTGGATATTTTTTAAACCGGATAAATAAGTGAAGACATTGAAAAATATCCAATTCACTGGATCCGTGTAGACAGGGAACCCGGATATCTCTGAAGACTTTACTGTGTGTGTGCTTGTTAGACCTACATATCTTTGTCGTGTGGACCTAGATATTTTTCTATGTAGATATCTGAAAAACCAGGATATATGAAATATCCAGCTCCGTGTAGCTATGGCCTTAATCTGTGAGAGCCCGGGTAAAATGGCTTTTTGCAGGCCTCCTCTTGCTTCTCCTGAGAGCACATTTGCATGCGTCACCCCCAAACAGTACGATGCCCAAAGTCTTGTTTTGCTTTAGCTATTTCAACACATACCAGTTAAGATAATATCAGACTTAGATGTTTACCACTGTACATGTGTTGTCAGGTCTCTGGTTCCAGACTCCATTGGAGCAGACTGTCACTTTGAGGAAGTTCAACACAAGCCATGTGACCCGGGGCTTTGCCCCCCACTCTGTCTCCATGACGACCAGGAGCTCAGTGTGGGAGACACCTGGCTCCAAGGGGAGTGTAAACAATGGTGAGACTGAGAGACAAACACGTGCACGCACGTACACACACACGCACACGCACATGCAATGTTGTGATGCTTAACCACAAAGTGGTGAAGTGAGACCTGACATTGTTTGGTCTTTTCAGTACATGCACGCCAGAGGGAGATTACTGCCAAGACATTGACTGCAGAGGTGAGTAGAAAACACTGTTAATGCTGTCCAGCATTGGGTAATTACATTCACACACAGCTGTTTACTTCTTTATGTTTAGAAAGCTCTTGGTTAGCTAGTTGATTGAGCTAGAACCCGTTCTTTGAGAGCTGTGCGTCTTAACTGGCTTGTCATACTACAGAAGTTTGTCAGAGGATTCACATGAAATATATGATTATCATTATCTTTTCCAGTGGATGGAGGTTGGACTCCCTGGTCGGTGTGGTCTGACTGTCCCGTCACCTGTGGGAGGGGGACTCAGGTTCGAACCCGTGCCTGTGTCAACCCACCTCCGCGTAACAACGGCTCGCATTGCAGCGGGCCAGAGAGAGAAGCCCAGGACTGTCGCACACCTCCCTGTCTGGGTATGTGTTTCATCTCATGTTGTCCCTTCAAGAGCTGGGTTTGTTTCATCGCTGTAACCCTAGAGTTGAGCAAATATTCTGGTAGGAAAGCTACTAAATTTTTACTTGGGTAAAAGTATCAATACTGCATTGTAGATATACGTACAATTGTGGAATTCAAAATGTACAAGTAAAAAGGTATTATGCAGAATGTACCCTTTCAAGTTTTCAAATCGCGAGTAAATAAGTAAATAATGTACCTTGACAAGAAAAGGGTTGAAAACCACTGATATATAGGATCAATAATATTTATAATCTGTATAAGTCAGTAAGTTTAATGTTTCTCTGATCTTATAACTCCTCATCTGTTGTCTTCCAGATGACCTTTGCCCCTGGTCGCCATGGTCGGCGTGCTCTCGCAGCTGCGGGGCGGGCTCTGTGTCCCGCCGCAGGGCGTGTGTGTGCGAGGAGGCCGGTGACGCGGCCTGTCCTCCCGAGGTGGAGGCGGAGAGGCACCGAGAGGAGACCCAGCTGTGTTACAAACGGCCCTGTCCAGGTACAAGGCCGCAAAACACGTGTTAAACATAACATCCTACACCAGGTCGGTCTGACTCATTAGTACACCTGGCTGCAACCACAGAGGTCACATCAAGTAGAGAGCGGAATTCTAGGACGGTGTAGGACATGAGTTGACGTAACTAAGCTGAACTAGATCACTGGTTCTCAACCGCAAACAAAGGGTTTTGAGATTTTCACGTGGGCCCTGATCCAGAAAAGAGAACTACTGAACTAGATCATACAGGTCTGAGTAAGACACCTGGAAAGCTGCCTTGAACAGAATGTAACAAACGATGACTTTAACCTGGGTCTTGATTTACTGTAGGCAAGGCAATGCAAGGCAACTTTATACTGTATGCATAGCACATTTAGCACAAGGCAAATATTAAGCATTAAAACATCAAGACGCAGAGTAAAATAAACAGAACGAATAGGCCTACATTAAGTTAAATAAAAAACACAAGAAACCAAGAAAAAGAGAAGACTCAAATGAATTCTCAACCACCTGTTGACCGTCTGTTGGTGCCATAAATACAGTTGTCTTTAGCAATAAATAAAGCAAGTAATCTCCCAAGATTCCAAAAGATTCAAGATTCCAACAGATTCCAAAAGGAGGGCGCTGTTTTTCCCCTTTTTTTTTTTTTTGATGATGGGTTCCTAGATTGCGCTACAAGTGGCGTGGAGAGCACTGTCTCACCAGGACAAGATGAATGTATATATTTGAGACAATCAGTTTACATTTGTGCTTGTTGTTTTGGTGAGCAGCATATCCCAGCCCCTGTCCCATGTCAGTCTGAGCCTGTGTGTCTTGTTGTGTTGTTTGCAGACTGTCCCATGTCAGAGTGGAGCGTTTGGTCTCAGTGTTCCTGTGAGTCTCAGAGGCAGCAGCGCCACCGTGTAGCTCTCTCCCCCGCCACCAGGGGGCAACAGTGCACCCCCCTGGAAACACAGAGCAGAACCTGCAACCTCAGCCACTGTCACAGCCAAGGTACACCATGACATATCTGTGTGTGTCTGTCTGTCTGTCAGTAACGATTAACATTAATGAGATGAATATAAAAAGTTTCCAATTGTCTGACTTTGTTATTCATTGCCCTCTTAGACTGTGAACCTCCGTTCCTGTACGCTGAATGTGGCGCCCCCTGTGAGAAGCAGTGTGCACTGCAGGGACGACAGGAGCTGTGTGCTGACGTGAAGGAGTGTACTCCTGGCTGCTACTGCCCACAGGTAGACTCAGAATAACACTTCAACAACACGTCTGGTGGTTGAGCTCGTTCAGCCTAATGTTTGTTTGTGTAAATTTGTTTGTCACTCTGCAAAACGTGTCCACCAGAGGATGCTAAAAACACCCAAACAAACATTGCCGTAAACATAGCCATGCCATTCAACTACACACCTCTATGTTACCTTGTTACTAGTCTCACGTGGCTTGTGCTTCCGTCAAACAGTCTGGAACAACGGAATCTCTGATCATGAGCAAGCGATAAAGCGGATGTGAAGCCTCCTTCCCACTTCCGTTTCGTCTTTACAGTCACACAAATGTATCCTAATTAAAATATAAACCACCTAAGCATATAGCTTGCTGCTTTGCAGAAATGGAAATAAAATAAATCTAAAGATATTTAAAATATATTTTCGTGATGATGAAATGCCAGCTTCCTCTCTTGGATTTCAGGAGGTGTAGTTCCAGACTCTATGTAGTGTTCGGAGATTGAGTCGAGCAGGGGTCTGCTCTGCATCCTGACCGTTCAGCCATTGGATCGCCCTGTCCACTATACCGTATCTGCTTTAAAATGGACTTCACTTTCACCCTTTCATACACCATAATGGTGGAAACACTGTTACACATTACATGCGGTGCACAATCACACACACCAACAGTGGAGGAAACCACATATCCTGCTCATTGGCAGTACTGTAAATGTAGGGTTTTAGTATCTTGCTTAAGGACACTTACACACGCAGCTAGGAGGAGCTGGGGATTAAACCCTGAACCCTTCCGGCTCCCAGATGGCTGCCACTGCCACTTTTTTTTACATAATCGGTTCTGGGATATAGTTTTCTCCAAAGTACCGTTGTTCATCTTGGTTCTAACTTGCTGATCTCAGTGTTAACTTCCATATGGGAGTCCTGAACTATCAGAAATCTGAATTAACCTAGATTCAAAAGAACTGGCAGACATTGTGCTGAGTCTGACACACAAGCTGTATCTTCAGAGAACAGTGTGTGACTATACTGGTACCAGTGCAATAAATAGACCCTCGGCACAGGGGCACCACAAGGCTGTGTGCTCTATGCACTCTTCTGCTCGCTCTCTCTCTCTCTCTCTTTTAAACAGACTGCGATACCTCGGTTAAACTTCTCAACAGCCTGCTATTGTGAAATGGCTTTACAAATTTGAAATGGCGAAAGCATTGCTTTAGTTTTGTGTTGCTTTGTGTACCCCTTTTTCTCCCCAGTTTAGTAGTTATAATAATTGATTTCTACACACACACACACACACACACACACACACACACACACACACACACACACACACACACACACACACACACACACACACACACACACACACGCATTTCAGTGAGTTGTCACTGCTGTGGTATCTTGGATACTGGATACTGGATCACCTGCCAGTGAGGAGCCCCCACCGAGAGGACGTACAGTAGCACCTCCGCCCTAGCCTGGCTCCAGCCAATAGACCCGCCCACTCTCTGAGTGAACTGCATCTCTTGGTCTGGATATGTCATATGACGAGTCTCTTGATTCGGTTCAAATCCGTATCTTGGCGAACCGACCAATGAATTCAAAGCAAGACGGAAAAAAATCTACAGAAACAGTGGAGGGAGGGGTGGCTGCATGGCTCACCAGAGTTCTTAATTGCTCCCTTTGAACTTCAAAAGGACTCCGAACTGCAGGCATTGATTGAGCCATACAAGTGTCGAGTAGCTCGTTAGTGATTCTCTCTAATCAGTGAAACATCAAAGACACTGACCTGTTGGGTGCATGTCATTGAGGGGAGGGGGAGGAGGGATTGTTTTGTGTGCAAAAGTCAAACACAACCCTCCCACCAGATCGCTTGTGATTGGGAATTTCAAATTTTAAATCCCCTCCCCTTTGAAATCTCAACACAATGGCTCAGGCTCAGACTCTTAAGCTCCAGCGCAGAGTCTGAAATCAGGCTACCTCCGCCCTACTCCTCCCTCCCAACACTCCCCGCTGACAGGTGCCGCCCTCAGCCCAGAGGATTACATGCAGTGACAAATTCCGACATATTTTGATTTGTTAACGATTATTTGACTCAGAGCAATAACCCACCTATCTCCCTGACTCCCTCCCCAGTCAAAGTGCAGAATTCTAATGAATGTAGAATTATGTGCAGGATGTAATTTGCTGCAAATTAGGTGACTTCATTTAATTGACAGTATTTGATTTTAAAATTTTAAAATGCCAGTGTGCCAGCGATCACCCTAGCTCCCCTGTGCTATTGTTGACACTCGTGCCTAAGGTTGTCCACCCCTGCCCTAGACTCTACAGTGGTGGGCAGCCACTTAACCACTGTGCCACCCAAGTGCCTAAAAATACAGTAAAAAGATGTCATCTACAAGCTCACAGCGTGTCACATCGTCCGTCATCGTCTTAACCACACTGAGTCTGAGTGAAGGACAGAATCTATGCATGATAATCCTGCGTGCTGTTGACAGTGCTTTTCCTCCTCCCATGCATTGCAGGGTCTACTGCAACAGAATGGTAGCTGTGTCCCGGCAGAGCAGTGTGGATGTGTCCACCTCCAGCACCAGGCCCCCGGACTCCCACCCACCACTGTCACTCTGCCAGAGGGAGATGTGATCAATATAGGCTGCAGTAGCTGGTTAGTCACTATCTGCCCTCTCATTGCCTGTTCACTTAGATGCCGCTTCAATCCCAGCATCCTCCATATCCTGGGGGTAACATTAGCCAAGCATTCTTGATCTACTTAGTCCGGCTGCCCCTGAGGTGGGGTATGAAATTTGGTATATAGCTTTTTTATAGGCCTAAGATATTGTATATATATACATACAGTCATGAATCCACCTGCTGACCGCCTGTCAGCATTGAGCAATTTTTGAGCGGTGGTAAACCGCTCCATAGAGTGGCTGTGCGTGTGTCTGTAGCCTTTTTCCTCAGCGTTTTGCCATAGCAAAACGTGTGTGTGTAGCATGGCCTGTACATCCTAGACTTAAATCCCAGTCTGAAGACGTTATGCAAGCACGACCACCGCTCACTTCACATTGGGTGTGATTTTTTTTATAGGGGGTAAAAGTTTGGGGCCATTCACTTATACACTATGCTACCAGTAAGACGCCTAAGGGCGAAAAGCGACCAAGGTCGCGCCATGTCTTGGCCATCTGGCCAGTGATGTATATCGGACCAGTTACCCATATATGGAGACCCCTGGTACCCATAGATATTCACAGATATGGGCTTAATAATTGATGATATCAGGGATCTCCATATATGGGCATAAAAGGGATTTGGTTCCCCTGGCATCACAGGGATCTCCATATCTCCATATATGGGCATAAAAGGGATTTGGTTCCCCTGGCATGGGATCTCTATATATGGGCATAAAAGAAAAATATATGCAGTAGGGTTTAAGTGGTCGACAAGTATTTCCCACTGTATAAGATCTTTCTCCTTCGTTGTCCTTTACCTCTGTTTACTGTGCACATTATGCCCCTGTAGTCTAATATTGTCTGTCATGCACTGTATGTGGCATTTTAAGTGTGCACTGTGCACTCTACTGTATGATTAATCACTGTGTATGGGTTTCTCCCCTAGCCTCTGCCATGACGGGACTTTACAGTGCGACACCAGAGAATGTGAAGGTAAGAAAGCAATGAGAAATACACAACATTAAATAAAGGGTTAGATCATTGCTGATTAATCTTCAGCCAGTGGTAATCAAGTTTATTTATTTTTTACAGTAAAAGTATCAACAATGTAGAAATACTCTAAATACTACTAAAAGTTCAGTATTCATGTGACATGCTGTGTGCCTGTAGAGCTGTTATTTTCCAAAAGTGTATAGGGCTGAAGTGGTTAATGCATGTTTAGTAATAATGATAAAAATCTACAAAGTAACTAGTAACTGAAGTTTATACATTTACCTCTGAGATAGGTAGTGGAGTAAAATTATTATAAATTGGAAATACTCAAAAGTGTACTTTTGTGTACACTTCTTGAGTGACCAGCTCAGTGCTCTTGTGGTAGAGTGTTCGCCTCTTCGTCATCCCTATGCTCTCTCTCATTCTCTAATCGTCTCATCCATCCATGTGTTCCTCCACCCATCTCAGTCATTCTCAGCGAGTGGTCGGAGTGGACACCTTGCTCTCCGTGCGTCCCCTCGCCTCTCTCATCCTCTTCCTCCCGGAGTCATGGAAACTCGTCTTCAGGCGGTGCCATCACCATGGTGTCGTTTCAGAGGCGCTACCGAGCCTGCCTGGATCTGGACTCTGGTCTGCCGGTCCCTGAAGAGGAGGCCAGCCAGTGTCCAGGACCACTGGAAGAGGAGAGGCTCTGTCTAGACGCTGGTGTGTGCAGAGGTAAGACCACTCCTCCTGTTTCCGGTCATTCCGCTCTAGTGGTGGGCAAAACCGTTCATTTCAGTGAACATACGATTTTGTTCATGTTCACAGCAATGATCTGTTCAAATGATTCGTTCACGTCTAGTGAAAAAAACTTTCGCAAGAGAGTTATTATTACGTACAGCTCGCTCTCCCGTCCTGTGTATGGGGGGAGGGGATGGGGGCATGAACGAAAACGTGAACTTAACAGTTTCAGGAAGTGAACGAGTTCATTCACTGCAATGAACTAGTTATTTTGAACGAATCACTCACTACTCCGCTGAATTTACAACTTGTTAGCAGGAGGTGTTCTCTCTCTCTCTCTCTCTCTCTCTCTCTCTCTCTCTCTCTCTCTCTCTCTCGATAGTGCTTTTGTTCTCTGTCTCTCTCTCTCCCTCCCTCCCTCCCTCCCTCCCTCCCTCCCTTCAAAATCCTTCACACAGGGTCACCCTTTTTGTCAAACGAGAAAACTTAACTAATGGGATAGTTCTCAGAAGTTCACTTCCACTAAAAGTTCCTTTGATGTATGTCCTCGTTTCTCAGCCCTCTACTGTCTGTGGTGCGGCATTGAAAAATGAGGTACTAAGAGTTAAGATCTGTTTATTTGACAGGGACCTTGCTCATTAATGGACATGTCAGTTTTCACTTCAATGTAAATGAGCCAGATTTAGCCCGCTGTGGGCTAATTTCCATCTGCAGTCCCTGGACCCCCATTGGTGGTGATCAACCCCCCCAATCCAACCCTTGATGCTGAGTGCCAAGCAGGGAGGCATTGGGTCCCATTTTTATAGTCTTTGGTATGACCCGGCCGGGGAATTGAACCCCCGACCTCCCAGTCTCAGGGCGGACACTCTAACCACAAGGCCACTGAGCTGGTCAGTCAGACAGACAGACAGACAGACAGACAGACAGACAGACAGACAGACAGACAGACAGACAGACAGACAGACAGACAGACAGACAGACAGACAGACAGACAGACAGACAGGATCCCCATTGGTGGTGGTGATACTGACACTTTGGTGAACCAGTCAGACAAGCGTGGCACAGTCGAACTGCAATGAAATACTGTCTTTATTAATAAAGTGCCCCTGGTAATAAAGAGAATCTGCTCTGCCTTCCTCTGTACAGTAGTGCTTCTCAAACTCTTTAACTTCAAGGACCCCCTTTTTGGTATGCATTAGGTCATAACTCTTGATGCAAATGGTCCATATGGTGGTTTTATTCGTACACTCCCAAAGTCACAGACCTGTAAGGGTCCATTTGGTTCAGAACTATCCAGGGGACCCCACACACATCCGGCATGTTGGCGTTGTGAGCTTGTAGGTCAGATATTTTCACTGTATTTATCTGTGGAACAGGGTCAAACTAAACTTAATGCCTCAACTCCTACAATTCCAATTCCAAGTGCTTGTCAGGGTGGGTCAAGTATGATTCTTTTAGGCGTCCCCAGTTTGCATATTTCCCCCTTGGGATAATAAAGGTATCTATCTATCTATCTATCTATCTATCTATCTATCTATCTATCTATCTATCTATCTATCTATCTATCTATCTATCTATCTATCTATCTATATCAAGGTTCAAGATTGTACTTGTTACATCTTTGTGTACAGGTACATAAGAGTAAAACTTATTTTGGTTTGGCTTCCTTCAGACAATGCATCAGCACATATAATAACAATAGCAGAATGAAAATATAATAGAAAGATTTAAAGGAGTAGTTCACCCCAAAAATGACTTTTTTTCTATTGATTACTCACGCGATAGAGAGGTTGGGGGTGTGGCTGCGTGTGTAATGGTTTCACAACAAGGTGTTGCATACAAAGTTTACACCTTTTTTAACAGTAGACAGAACTTGTTTGTGACTTTCTGAAATCAATGTTCGCCTCTTTCGTTTTGGACACATCAAGATGGAGATAAGAGTCACAAATTCATCCACCACCACCACCAACCCATAACCATGTTTCTCTCCTTCAAGAAGACTTAGAAATACCTGAATAATCAACAAACTTTAGACTTTAGTCGGTTCTTATAGTCGCTGACACGCTCTCATTAGAGCACAAGAAGTAAAGAGGAGGGGAGAGACGGCAACCTTGAAGGGATCTGTTTGATGGATGAGTCGGTTTGAGAGAACACATTAACTCTTACACACAATCAGATAAAAAGTCCATTATCCATCCAGTCAGATATGGATCGAGGTTAAAATAACAGATAAACCTCTCACTCTGCACACAGGAATGGCTGCATGGATGGTGTTTAATGCTGAAGAGAAATCAATAGATAAAGGTCTGGCCTACGTCTTGAGCCCTTCTAATGTTGGAACCACAAATTTACATTTTGAATGATCCCCTTAAGCCCTACTTGAAATGTAGTGAAATGAGCTCATCCAAGTTTCATCTGCTATTAAGTTTTGGAAAATCTTCATACTTTTGAATATGAGAGGAGGAGAGGAGAGGAGAGGAGAGGAGAGGAGAGGAGAGGAGAGGAGAGGAGAGGAGAGGAGCTTTATAGATCACTGAAGGGAAATTGGGTCATTACAGCAGTAGGGATAAAATATCAATACATTTTATTATTATTATTTTTTTTTTGTAAGAACATAAATCTTTATATGAACAAATACATGAAGTTCAGGACCTTCAGCTGTCAGGAAAACCATCCATCCTTTTGCATCCTTGCTTTCTTCTTCTTCCCTATCTTGGGTGATAAGCGGAAAAGAGGAGTTTTTCCAAGGGTGAAAAAAAGGAAAGAGAGTAATGCCTGCCTGCCTGCAGGGAGGCATAACGTTGATTGCATTTGCAGTTGGGTTTGTGGATACTAGAATGATCGATCCCTTATTTCACTTCATTTCAGTTAATCTGTTCCCCCTGCCACACTTGACTTCACTTCAGTTCCCAGTAGAAAGATGACTTTGAAATCAAATAATGTGTCCAGTAATTTAAGTTGAGGTGAGACTCTGTTGGGACCATGGGAAGTGCTCAGGTGTGGATGACATTTAAATCAGTTTATATAAAATCACTGATATCAAAGTTTAGTCTGAAATACACTCCCTGAATCATAAATCACAGCTGTCACACCGTGCAAGTTCCACCACGACATTAACTGCTACTGGTGATGAAGATGATAATTACAGAGGTCAGAGGTGTTGGAGGAGGACAGTAGTGAGTGATGGATATGACTGCGGTGATGACTAATATTTCCCTGCTTCCAGACATGTGCCAGTGGAGTGCGTGGAGCGCGTGGGGCGTGTGCGCGGAGCCCTGCAGCGGCGGTGTCCGGCAGAGACACCGGCGGCCCCTGGCCTCTCCCCTGGGAGCCCACTGTAGGAGCCAGCAGACCCAAAGCCAGAGCTGTAACACAGGCCTCTGCCCAGGTAGATACTGCATACAGTACAGTACATCACACTCACATTATGGACACAGGCCCTCTGCCCAGGTAGACACTGCATAAAGTACATCACACTCACATTATGGACACAGGCCCTCTGCCCAGGTAGACACTGCATACAGTACATCACACTCACATTATGGACACAGGCCCTCTGCCCAGGTAGACACTGCATAAAGTACATCACACTCACATCTATGGACACAGGCCTCTGCCCAGGTAGATACTGCATACAGTACATCACACTCACATCTATGGACACAGGCCTCTGCCCAGGTAGATACTGCATACAGTACATCACACTCACATCTATGGACACAGGCCCTCTGCCCAGGTAGATACTGCATACAGTACATCACACTCACATTATGGACACAGGCCCTCTGCCCAGGTAGACACTGCATACAGTACATCACACTCACATCTATGGACACAGGCCCTCTGCCCAGGTAGACACTGCATACAGTACATCACACTCACATTATGGACACAGGCCCTCTGCCCAGGTAGACACTGCATACAGTACATCACACTCACATCTATGGACACAGGCCCTCTGCCCAGGTAGACACTGCATACAGTACATCACACTCACATCTATGGACACAGGCCCTCTGCCCAGGTAGACACTGCATACAGTACATCACACTCACATTATGGACACAGGCCCTCTGCCCAGGTAGACACTATACTGTACATCACACTCACATTATGGACACAGGTCTCTGCCCAGGTAGACACTGCATAAAGTACATCACACTCACATCTATAGACACAGGCCTCTGCCCAGGTAGACACTATACTGTACATCACACTCACATTATGGACACAGGCCCTCTGCCCAGGTAGATACTGCATACAGTACATCACACTCACATCTATAGACACAGGCCTCTGCCCAGGTAGATACTGCATACAGTACATCACACTCACATCTATAGACACAGGCCTCTGCCCAGGTAGATACTGCATATAGTACAAACATCACACTCACACTCAGTTCATCGAAACGTCCATCGATCAAACAATCTGCAAGTGGGGGTTTTAGTTCGTTTAAGCTTGGCTGAAGTTTGGTTCAGATATAGTTTAGCACTCTATAGTGCTCTGATTGCTTCCGACCAAATTCTTTCTGACATTACCATAAACCTTTTTGCCCTGAGACGATGGCCATTTCTCAACATGTGAAACGTCATCAGTCGCCAATCAGAGTAAAAGTATTCTAGCGTAGAACCGTGCAAATACCCAGATGTGAAGTTGATCTTCCCACTGGTGACTTGTGTGCACCATCATATAATGAATTAATATTTGTGTTTAGCTTATTGAAATGAATGTGAATTATGTAAAGAATGAATTATGGCATGTTAATTGTTGAACCTGTAATCAAATTGGGGTTATTGTGTATTGACGATTATATTTTGAGGACTGCAGAACTTGCGCTATATAACTTCTTGCAACAATGGCTAGTGATGTTCGTGCAGTAGGTACAGTACACTGTATTGTTGTGGACTTGTGGCTTTTTTTAATACATTTTTATCCCACGTTTTTTGCAACCCATTTTCTCACCCAGTGCCAACTGTAGTCCTGGTTTCCGCTCTCCCCCTGCAGCGCCAGGGGAATTGGGGAGCACCTGGCTGGCTAGGGGGAGGTAGTATAGAAACCAGGACTACTGCATGTTTTTGAGGGCATTTACCCTAGGATACACGGGGAGAACATGCAAACTCCACATAGAAAGGCCCTATCACCAACCCCACCTAGGGTGTGGGTGCTGATGACGCGGAGGGAGGAACACGCCCCCAGCGCCCACAGCGTTCCCCGGCAGGAATCGAACCCATGACCTTCTAGCTGTGAGGCGAAGCGCTAACCACTGCGCCACCGTGCCCCGACCCATGTGGCTTTTGACCGCTGTTCGGCACTACTTGTTCTCTTTTGATTCACTTTGATTTAGCGCTGCTTCTCTAATTCGAGCACACACATTGACTTGCACGTCTGCACGTTGTCCGACCACTTCATTTCCACCCATCGGTTTAATTTCGGATTCCTGCAAATCGCTATCAACCTTAAAACATCCTCGGAAAATAAATCACTTAAATCTGTCTAAACTGTTCGTGTTCTGGGATTTGTCGGATGGCGATTCGTTGCACGCCTTCCTCGGATACAAGCTTAAGAGCCACTCGAGAAAACACAAATTCGATGAGGAAGATTGCCCTTGGTGCTCTGCACCAGGTTTGGGAAATTGGTTTCTCCCAGACCCTCCTCCAGCATTGACTCCACACTAAGTCAGTGTAACGAAGTGTGCAACAGGGATGTGTGCGGACGAGATTACCTCAGACGTGACCAGAAAGTCTTTGGATTTGGCTTGGTTTTTTAAAGTCTGTGTGTTCTTTGGGAGGGGGAAAGAGTGAACTGAACTGTGCTCCCGGTGTCTCAGGTGAACGCTGTGAGGACAGGGGGCGGACGTACCAGGAGGGCTGTGCCAACCAGTGCCCTCGCAGCTGCACTGACCTGTGGGACCACGTGCAGTGTCTCCAAGGAGCCTGTCATTCAGGTACGCTCCCAGGTTCATCCTCTATAGTGATTAACGCTTGTCTCCATCAGACTATTTCTCTACGTTGAAATTAACTTTAATTAAGAGCCGTAATGCTCTTATCGCTTTCTTGTTCGCCTGCTCTTTTCTTTCCGTTTCTCATTCTCTCTTTTTGATGCGTCTCTCTCTCATTTCTTTTCTCCCTAACTTTCTGACCTTTCCTTTCCTTTCCTTTCCTTTCCTTTCCTTTCCTTTCCTTTCCTTTCCTTTCCTTCCTTCCTTCCTTCCTTCCTTCCTTCCTTCCTTCCTTCCTTCCTTTGTAATCAATTCATATAGATTGGTGTTACAGTATGTTGTTGTGTGCTATCACTGCTATGTTGTTCTGTGCTATATGGCTATGTGTTTTGTCTGATGAACATACTTTGAAGATGGTGGACAATAAAGACATTATCATTCCTTCGTCCCTTCACGCTGTCTGTCTGTGTGTCTGTCTGTCTGTGTGTAGGCTGCAGGTGTCCAGAGGGCCGCTTGTTGCAGGACGGTGTGTGTGTACCGGTGACAGAGTGCCGCTGTGGCGTCCCGTCAGGCAACGGGACGGTGGAGTACAGCCCCAGAGAGCAGCTCACTCTGGACTGCAACACCTGGTCAGTAACAGTGGTGGAAAAAAGTGCTCAAACCGTTTACTTAAGTTAAAGTAGTTTCAATACTGCAATGCAGAAACACTCTGTTACAAGTACATGTCCGGAATTCAGACTGTGCTAGAGTAAAAGTACAAAAGTATTGGTGTCAAAATGTACTTAAAGTACAAAAGTAGAAAGTACTCATTATGCAGAATGTCCCATTTCACACGTTTTCAAATGTAGAAAAACATTTGAAAATTGCAGATCTACAAGCTCACAATGCGTTGCGATGTGACGCATTGTGAGCTTGTAGAGCGGCTATTTTCAAATGGCCAAAATGTACAGTATATAATCAATCTACAAAGTAACTAGTAGTAACTAAAGTTTTCAATGTATTGGAGTAAAAGTACACTATTTGGATCCAAGATGTAGTGGAGTAGAAGTAAAAGTATTGGAAATACTCAAGTAAAATACAAATAACTTAAAAATGTACTTTACACACCTGGTCAGTAACTGGGGCAGCCATTTGATGTATTGACTGGGTTTCATCTCAAAGGGCACCTCATGCACCAAAAGGCTCAGTTCAGCTCACCGAGAGGTTGACATTTTCATGAAAAATGCCAGTGAATCAGCAAGATATAATATAAAGAGAGATAAAAAAAGATGGAAAAGATTGCAACAGCGAAGCCAAGTTTTCGCTCGTTTCCCAGTAATAGCCTGCTTTCAGTAAAATAGGTTTTTGAGCGATGCTAGCCGCACCAATACGTGACTTGTATTTCCCCCCATGTGGGTAAAATAAGTATTTGATTTCTCTATTACATAGAATGGAGACAATTGCAATTTTCCCTTTTCTGATTGGACAACAATATAAGCATCATAATACTGTATATACTAGTAAGACGCCTCAGGACGACAAGGGAGAGGTTGCGCGAGGTCGCGCCATGTCTTGGCCATCTGGCCAGTGATGTGGCCAATGTGGCCTCCATATTTGGGCATTCCCATATGAAGTCCTGTTAGATATGGGCTTAATATTGATGACCGTCAGGGAACTCCACATATGGGCATAAAAGGGATTCTGTTGGTGTGGTTCCCCTGACATCACCGTGACGTCAGAGCATGATGTCAGAGCGGCAAACCCATAGACCTTACAAAAGTGCACACGTCCGGACGGACGGACGTCTACGGACAAGCTGGGACGGTTCTGACCCACGGTCGCAATAGTATGAATAGGTGTTCTTCGGGAACAATATTTTCTAATGTGAAGTGTGATGTGAGCACCTCTCACTTCACATGGATGTGATTTCTTCCCAATGTGTCACTTTGATCAAGCGACACTTGATGAAAGCACCAAATTAAAATATCATCACTGTCGGGCAGAAACGAACGGTTTTGGACATAAAAGGTTTCCACTCGACAACAACAATATATTTATCATCATCCCCCCCCCCCCCCCCCTCTCTCCCTCTCTCTCCATCACCAGTGTGTGTGAGAATGGCACACTGGTGTGCACCAAGCTCCCCTGTCCGGTCTATGAGCCGTGGAGCCAGTGGAGCGCCTGCTCCGCCTCCTGTGGGCGTGGCCAGAGGACGAGGACACGCCCCTGCCAGGACACCCTGGGCGGTCCTCCCTGTAACCACACCACACACACAGAGAGCTGTGTGCTGCAGCCGTGCCCAGGTATGGAACCACACACATACACGCACGCACACAGACACACACACAATTAGAATGCATAGAAATACTCCGCTCTGGTCCATAGCGTCAGAGGGAGTTCTCCTCAACGCTATGTCACCGATGATCCCTAGCGCCGCAGGAAAGGCTGCGCACCCTCTCGTCTGCAGTAAAAAAATAAAAATACAGTTTTGCTACCTACCAAAACAAAGACGACTTTGGGGAGTTGAAACTGCCTACTTTCCTCAGTGGGAGCACTCTGAGCCCCCCACCTCACGTCTAAAATACACGTTTTAGCCCGAAAAGAAAATATTTCACCGGAATCAAACCAAATCTGGTCAATGGAATCTTCTAATGACAAGATCCGTAGAGGGCGGTGTGGAATAGCTTAAGCTTCCGGTGTAATATTACATTTTCTGGACAAAAGGTGTATTTTAGATGTGAGGTGGGGGGCTCAGAGTGTTCCCAGAACTTCCCACTAAGTAAAGTAGGCTTTCAACATCTTAGAACCGTCTTTGTTTTGGTGAGTAGCGAAAGTGTATTTTTTAAGTAAAGTAAAGTAGGCTTTCAACATCTTAGAACCGTCTTTGTTTTGGTGAGTAGCGAAAGTGTATTTTTTAAGTAAAGTAAAGTAGGCTTTCAACATCTTAGAACCGTCTTTGTTTTGGTGAGTAGCGAAAGTGTATTTTTTATTTTTACTACAGACGAGAGGCTGAGCAGCCTGGGCTACCGCTGCTGTGAGCGCAAGGACTCATCGGTGACATAGCGTTAAGGAGAACTCCTTCTAACGCTAGGCCAGACCTTAGGCCAGACCTAAGAAATACTATTTGTATCCATTTGATGTATTACCTTGTGCTGTCCTTGCTTATTGTAAATCGCTCTGGATTAAGAGTGTCTGCTAAATGCTTAAATTGTATATTGCAATGCCAAAAAAAGGTTGAGAACTGCTCTAAATTCTCCCCCCCCCACCCCCCATCTTCCTTTCCCTCCATCTTCACCCTCCTCCTCTGTATCAGTGGGCTGCGAGTTGAGTGAGTGGTCGTCGTGGAGCGACTGCAGCGCCTCCTGTGGCGGCGGGGTGTCGGTGCGTAACAAGACCGTCCTGCAGGAGGCGGAGCCTGGCGGGGCGTCCTGCAGCGGTCCACTAGAACAACACACTGTCTGTAACACTAACAGCTGTCTGCCAGGTAACACACACACACACACGCACACACACATACACACGCACACACACACACGCACGCACACACACACACACAGGGGGAGCCCGGATTCGAACTGGGAACCCTTCGTGCTCTAATAACGGTTTCTCTACCCCTGAGCTATGCCGCCCCTGTACAATACTGCATACTACTAATAGGATGTCTGTCATATCAATCAAGGTGTTCTCTCACCAGAAATTAGTGCCTTGCGTCATGTGTCCATAATTATGAATTGAAGTGCCATTTATGATTAGCCAATTCTCTCTTAATGTTCTCTCTCTCTCTCACTCACTCACTCACTCACTCATCACACACACACACACACACACACACACACACACACACACACACACACACACACACACACACACACACACACACACACACACACACACACACACACACACACACAAACGCGCATATACTGTATATCAGTCACAATGTAATGCAGACCATGAGATAGGATATATATGTAGGCAAGGTTACAGACACAGCATCGTTTCCACTAATTGTTTTTGACAGTCTGACTATGTGTAGCCCTTGCACACACATCTCATGCACATATCTTCAGCTGCCAAATATCAGATCAATTGTTGTTTTGCAATTGTACCCACATGCAGAGAGATGCACGTGATTGGTATTTCATAATTATTCAGTTGAATCTATGTACTAGGGCTGCGAATCTTTGGGTATCCCACGATTCGATTCAGAATCGATTCTTGGTGTCACGATTCACGATTTTTTTTCCCCGATTCTTTCAAATCCAAACGATTCGAATTCCGATTTAAAAACAATTCTCTATTCAAAATGATTATCTATTCAATTCATATCAGGATCTACTCCAGTCTGCTGGCATGAAAGCAGAGTACATTTACGTAGCTTTTATAATTGTAAAAGTTTTATCAACTAATTGCAATAATGTAAACAAACAAAGGTAATCCAAGACAACATGTTTGATTTATTCATGCTTGCACAAATTCTTTTAACTTGTACAAACACAACATAATATCTTATAAATTATCGTAATAAAGACATCATAATAAAAAAATCATAAAATAAAAATCATATCTAATAAATAATAATTAATAAAAAAAATGATTTTTGGAAAATGAGAATCGATTCTGAATCTTACCATGTTAGAAACACGATTCGAATTCAAATCGATTTTTTCCTGCACCCCTACTATGTACATGTCAAAGGAACATCCAATCTCTAAAATAAAGCCTTGGTGGTTTCATTATGATCTCATCCAGAGTATTAGGAGAGCTCTCAATCACTCTCAGTTATGTGTTGAGATGATTATATAGATTAATGCTCCTATCCAAGAGAGTGTAATGAGTGTTGAAGGGTTTCACGCCTTTTTAACACTGTCAGAGCCACTTGCCTTGCTTCCCTCCCTCTCGGGTGCTGCTTTACTGTCTAGAGGTAAAATGTAATTACAATTATCAAACCCATGCCGATAATTGTTTGGGGATTGCTTGTAACTATGCAAAAGCATGCAGCTACTGTTTGGGGGTCGTTTATAATAGATTTTGATGAGGCCTACAAAGAAAGTTTGATTTGCCTCCCAACAAATTCTCTTTCGTGATGATGGTAGTTAATGAAGCGTGACGGGAGACAATAATTGCTATCAAATAACAGTAATTGTTTGCAAAATGCAGCCTATTCACTGAACTGTAATACATTATTCTGTGTGACTTTCCTGATACCACCTCAAATCATTTTGTCTAACATGATAAGCGAATTCATCAACGTTTGATGTGATCAATGTGATTGTTTCATTGATGAGGCTGTAGGATTTGTAGGGACTTTATTTAAAGCACCACAATATCTATATCTATTGACTTATAATCACACTATAATGCATTATGTATTACAACTATGATTGTAATACACTAGGAACCTGGCCTAAAGAAAAAGTAAATGAGTGACCAGTAATTATGAAGTATTATGATACTTCATAATAAGTCATTATGAAATGCTATGCAATTTTCTGTGATTATTGTTATAAAGCATTATATAAGTACTTATGAGTGTTATGTGTTTTAAGTAGATTTCTGGTCCCTGAGGGGGTTCCAGGTGGTCCCCAGCTAAATGATGGAGAATTTTTAACCAAATGGACCCTTATATATCTTTAACTGACTTGAGAGAGTACAATGACGGGTCCATTTGGTTTCATTTTGCACTCTCAAGAGTTAAACTATTTTTAAACATCAGCATTAATTAATTGACAAGAAGTCTAGACAATTTTGAGAATGTAGGAGAAATGTTATTTTGATTAACGTTTTGCCTGTTATCTCTCCTATGGTACCACATTAATGCAGCATGGAACTGTGGACAACATCAACGACAACAAAATATTAGTCTTATAGTCTTGCCATTAAATGTTGGTCCGTGGCTCAAAAGCCGAATAAATATTGGACCTTGATATGAAAAAAGTTGAAAAACCTCTGCATTATACACATGTACTTTGACCACGTGCACGTCATGTAGGCCTACATTAACATGCATGTGTATCTGTCTGTCATGGTGTGTATTATTTCAGAGTGTCCCGGTGGCCAGGTGTTCAGTACGTGTGCTGGTTCCTGTCCGTATCTCTGTGAGGACCTGTGGCCACAGACACAGTGTGTACCCGGACCCTGCACCCCGGGCTGTGCCTGCCCTCCTGGACAGGTGTGTACACTAAACTACACCAGTGGTTCCCAAACTTTTCAGCTCATGACCCAAAAGAGAAATGATATGTTTGCCTGAGACTCGAAAACTAGTGAAAACCGCAGATCTACAAGCTATTTTCACTACTTTGTTTTGTTTTCTAATTTATGGAATTTCTTAGAATTTTCTTTTATCTATTAATGAAATTGCTTAGAAAAATCATTGATTTTTCTTTCTTTTCTTTTTGGGAATGTTTTTTGAAAATGTTTTGAAATAATAATAATAATCAAAAACAAAATGTTGAAAACCAAAAATGAAGGGACCCATAAAGATTTGTCCTCGACCCACAAACCCAGTGTTTTGGAAACACTACACTAGTGTACGTGCGTGTGTCCTTTATTTGAACTGCTGCAATTTCTTTTCTCTCCACAAGATGCTTTCTGATATGTGATATCTCATACTGATGTATGTCTGTCTGTCTGTCTGTCTGTCTGTCCGCCTGTCTGTCTTTCTGTGTCTGTCCCTCAGGTGTTCTACAGAGGCTCCTGTGTGTCACATGACAGGTGTCCCTGCTCTCCGCTGTCCCTGACCTCCGGTCACCTCAGCTGGAATGTCAGCCTGGCAGATATCACTGAGGCTGCGATGCCACCTGGAAGCAGCGTACAGCTTCAGTGTAACACATGGTGAGACAGATAGCCCAGTCTTCACACACTGTAACACATGGTGAGACAGATAGCCCAGTCTTCACACACTGTAACATCAGCTTCAGTGTAACACATGGTGAGACAGATAGCCCAGTCTTCACACACTGTAACACATGGTGAGACAGATAGCCCAGTCTTCACACACTGTAACATCAGCTTCAGTGTAACACATGGTGAGACAGATAGCCCAGTCTTCACACACTGTAACACATGGTGAGACAGATAGCCCAGTCTTCACACACTGTAACATCAGCTTCAGTGTAACACATGGTGAGACAGATAGCCCAGTCTTCACACACTGTAACATCAGCTTCAGTGTAACACATGGTGAGACAGATAGCCCAGTCTTCACACACTGTAACACATGGTGAGACAGAGAGCCCAGTCTTCACACACTGTAACACATGGTGAGACAGATAGCCCAGTCTCTTCACACACTGTAACACATGGTGAGACAGATAGCCCATCATGGTAATATACCACCATCACACACTCATCTATGCGTGTGGTTTTCTCTGGAACACATAGTAACTCATTTCCAAGTCTTGTATTCCCAGGGTCCAAACGTTATTTTCAAATCCATCTAAGGCAGCATATTGCTATGTCCTACTTCGTCATTCTAGTATGTCATACAAAAAATAGCAGATCTACAAGCTCAAAACGCATCGCGCTGCGATGCGTTTTGAGCTTGTAGATCGGCTATTTTTTGCTTCTTTTGAATTCGAATCCTGAATAATTTTTTGTTATTTTTTAATTGGAATCCTGAAATGTAACATTTTGATTTAATTTCAAACGCATTTAATTATATACTCATGTTAACTTTATGAACTTGAATACAAATACATTGAACATAAAAAGAAATACATTTTAATACTACTATACTAGTCATTAAGCTACTAATATAGACGGAAGGAATTAAAGCAGGTGCATGTTTGGAATTAATAACAGCTGAAATCAATAATATATCAGTATTCCGGTATCAACCTGCGGGCCGCATTAAGTGAAGGTGGGGGCCGCATGTGGCCCCCGGGCTGCCAGTTGCCCAAGGTATGATCTAAGTTAACTTTTTATACATGGTCACTGGTCAGTGGCAGCCAGTAGCAGTCTATTAGTGTGATGAGGAGTGTGTTAATGTGTAATAGATCGTCTGGCCTGCAGACCTCCAGACATGCTGTATGTCATTTCATCTTTCTGAACAAGGGTATGACGATTGTGTAATGGTCTAATTGACACAGTGATCTCATGTCTGTAATGCTTTGACATCTCAGCCTTATCTTGTAATAATGCCTCATAATCATCGTCTGCAGGCTCTCTATATCTCATTGTTGATCTCTTTCTGTAACTATTTCTGTCTCTCTCGTTCTTATTCTCTTTATATTATTGCTCTGGTTCTCCCTTACTCTGTGATTCATCAGTTCAGTCAGGAACACTCACGTCAAATAGATTTAACCATTTGCAACAAATGGAATACAGTTTTATATGGCATTGATGGCTCCGCTCTTTAGCTAAGTGGCATGTTTAACTAAATCAGCGAATGCTGTGCAAATCCCCCAATGGATAAGAGTGGGCTCAAAGAGCAAAGGCAATTTTAGAGCCATACAAGATTGCATTTCAGTTTAACTTTAGAGCCATGCGAAAGGTGGAGGCTGGGGTGGTGGAGGCAGGCTTTGCCAGAAGCAGTGTATGTTGTAGAAATTGAATAGTAGAGGAGGGAGCCATCTTTAAATGGAACGCCTTGTTATGGGAATAAGTTTGGATTGGATTGGAGCTGACTCTTGTGTCCTGCAATATTGTCAATGTGTCTAATTATAAAGACAAATCCTCATATAGAATAGAAGAATAGATATCGGTTGTACTCTATGTGTCTGCTTTTCCTGCTTTTCCTCACTTTTTATTGCATTATCATCGTGTTTTCATAACAATATAATGAAAACTTTGACTATATTTAATATCGCCAAAGCCTCTGTTGCTCCGCATCTACAGTATAACCACTTAAGCCTTATAATTGAAATGGCAAAATGATCTACAAGCTCACAATGGATAGCATCATGACCCGTTATGAGCTTGTAGATCTGATATTTTTGCTATTTTGCAACTCGGCTGCAGATAATCAAATTAGTAATGGATGGGGTGGATTTTAGGTGTTCCCAGTGTCATGGGTGTGCCAATGTGCAAGCATAGACAGTATTGACACACCTAAGTCTAACACACCCATTGTTCATGTGATCGGTTGCTTACAACTCAGTAATCTGTTATATATTATAGAGTCAGCATTATGCAGCCTGCCATGCAACCTGAACTGGAAAACCAACTACAACAACAGCCTATAGGTTTCATTCATTCCCCTTTAACTCTTTACTCCATGTGTCCCTCTCTCTCTCTCTCTCTCCCTCTCCAGTGTCTGCCAGAAGGGAGTGCTGAACTGCACCTCGGACCCCTGTGATGGTGAGTGATATCCTGTCGAGGTGCTGCTCCCTTCTCCTAACCTGCGAGGCGTCTTCCTTTCAGCGAGGAAACTAAAGGGAGAGAGGAAAGCGATACAGGCATTCATCTTTGGCCGATGGCTTCTAGAGTCTAGACGCTATCAGGGCCTAGATGATCTAGACCCTGATCTATGTGTCAGTGCCATACGGATGGTAACTGCTGCAATGACAGTTGGCTGTCTGCAGTAACAGAGCACCGGTCTCATAAATCACTGGCCGCTCCCAGGTCCGTTAACCTGGGAGTTATGTGATAAACATACAGTACCATGCTCTGCTGGTAGGTGGCGCTAGGGATTCTGGGAAGTCTCTGGTTTGACCCTCAGGTCACCCAATGTACGGTTGTACAAGTGTCCTTGACACCTTTGACCCCTACAAAATCTAAGCCATCTGAGCAGCCATCTGCTGGACGAAGCAGTAAAAGCTGTTTCCCCAAATGTGACGTGTGTGTGCGAATGTGAACACCTCAGTGATTTGTTGTTTTGCTGCTCTCTTTCTTTCTTCCTTTCTCTTTTTGTAGCAATTCTTCGCTTTACTTTCTCCGTCACGCTCAGCCTTTCTCTTTTCCTCACTTCAGTCAGACAACTCTTCGATTAAATAAATATATTTTTTGATCATAATAGAGCATAAATATTCAAGCATATTTGGCGTCACAGCTCTGTCCCATTTCATGCATTCCCTGTAAGTTGAATTATAATAAATGATTTGCCAACTAGATCTGACAGGGAATGGAATGAAATAGACCCATATAAGGGAATCATAGAAACAGAGCAGGTGGGAGCAAAGAAAATGGAGAGTACAAAGCAGCAGAGCAACAGCAAGAAGAATGAGTTTTGAGCAGGGAGGTTTAAATACCCCACCCCGGTCAGATGGAGTGAGCATGTGACTGATCATCTGATCAGTAATTGGCGCTCCATTGAGTTGTCTGCCTGGACTAGCTCTGCAGGCTTCGCATCATTAGTTGTTTTAGGTTCATTTGGGAGTTTCCTTTCTCTCTCTCTCTCTCTCTCTCTCTCTCTCTGTCTTCTGTAATAACTCTCTCTCGCGTCTGTCTGAAATCACACCAAATAACAACTGAGCATGTTTGTTCTTTTCCCCCTCTCCCAGTGGACTGTGAGTGGTCTAACTGGTCCCACTGGAGCCCGTGTTCGGCGAGCTGTGGTACGGGACAGCGGAGCGTCACGCGGACGGTCCTCCGGCCCGCCGAATACGACGGGGCCCCGTGCGAAGGCCCCGACCGGCGCAGCGACACCTGCACGGCCCCTGACTGTGGTGAGTTATGAGAGGAGAGGAAGAACACAGTTCATTATGCTGAGTGTCTGTACTGACTGATGTAATGCTGTTGTAATATATATCCTGCACGAGAGAGCGAGAGAGAGATGAAGGTCTCGCGGTACGGTGATAAATAACGTCTCATTTTCTCTCCATTTTCCAACCACACGCCCTTACTCATTCCCTTACTGTCCTCCACCATCTCTCCTTGTATTCATCACACCCTCCCTCATTCATTTACCATTCCTCCACAATCTATTTCCACTTCTGTCCATTTCCCCCATTCGTTATCCATTTGTTTCCCTCCCACCTCACCCTCCATTTCCACCACTCATCCCTTTCTTTCTTTCATTCTTCTCCTCCCTTCCCCCTCTCCATTTCTTTTCCTCCTCCCCTCCACGCCTTTGTGCGTTCATCCTCTCCCCTTCAGAGTGTCCCGGAGGAGAACACTGGAGGAGGAGTGTGTCGCGGGAGGTGCGCAGTGTGTGCGAGAGGAGCTGTGAGGAGGTGTACGCCTCGGCTCCCGTGAACTGCAGTGACCACGCCGAGGGGTGTGTGTGTGAGGACGGACGTTACAGGAACACACAAGGCGTGTGCGTTATCCCTGCCCTCTGTCCCTGCCATGACCAGGACATGCTGCGAGAGGTACACACACACACGAACACACGCACACGCATGTGTTCACTGATGTAAAGTAGCTAAGTACATTTACTTAAGTACTGTACTTAAGTACAATTTTGAGGTATTTGTACTTTACTTGAGTATTTCCAATTTCCAATACTTTTACTTCTACTCCACTACATCTGGTATCCAATTACTGTACTTTTACTTTTACATTTATTTGAAAACTTTAGTTACTAGTTACTTTGCAGATATAAATTATAATATTATAAAACATACATAAATCACTTTACCCCTATTTTGCACCTTGGTTATTTGAAAATAGCCGATCTGTAAGCTCACAACACATCGCGATGCGTTGTGAGCTTGAAGATCGGCTATTTTCAAACATTTAATACTTTTACTTTTGGTACTTTAAGTACATTTTGATGCCAATACTTTCATACTTTTACTCAAGTACATTTTGAATTCTGGACATTTACTTGTAACGGAGTACATCTACAGTGCAGTATTGATACTAAGTACAAAATGTGAGTACTTTTTCCACCTGCATGTGATTGCAGAAGCACATATTGCTTGCACAGGTAGGCGTACGTGTGCATGATATACTGCGTATGTGCACATAATAACATTCACTGGCTGCTGATATTGCACCCGCTGATGACCGCACACACATCACATGCACTCGGAAAGGGGAAAGTTGGCCGGTTGTACCCATTGTGCGCGATCCATTGTGGCGCATGTCATGTGTGCCGCCCATGCCCATTAGCATGGTGTTTATTGCCCCTGCCGCTCCACTTCCATTGTGTTATTTACCCATAAAGAGGGCCCTGTTTGATGCTGAGTGACATGCCCCACGGGCCACACTACACCACAGTGTGTCCGCAGCCCTCGGACTCATCAATAATGCAGTCGGCACCATAGAAAGAGCCAGTGTCTCTGACTCATAACTCTCTGCGAGCTTGCCTGGAATAATTTATGAGGGGCCGGGATATTATGGGATTATGAGGATTAATCATATGGGTGACAAGAGGTCGAGTTCCCTTGGCCCTTCTCTCGTTCCTCTCTTCTCTCGCACTCGTTTTACACACGGTACGTCTCTCCTGTGATGCTCTCTCCTTTTACATGCCGTAGAGGTTAGGGTTAGGGTTGGCAAAACGCAAAGATTTAATTGATAATATAAGATGAAAGGAAATTGTGGTATTTATTTTCTTTAAAACCTTGAATCGTATTCAGGGGTGGTAATTTAGCCTCAAACCTTTTGAAAAACGTTTTTGGGACAAACAAAACAAATATAAATTATTTTTAAATGCATGGTGTAGATTAGAACCTTTAATGTACAGTATTGTATACTATGTTAACTCCATTGATCATAATGGATTGATTGATTATTAAAATAAACATGTTCTGAAAATGCACACGGCCCACCCATCTGACCACTTAACAGCCTGACTTCCTCCTGGCTTTACTTTGTATTTATCTTTCCCTTCACTCCCTCCCTCTCTCTTTCTCTCCCTGGTCGCGAAGATTTATCTTTTGTTGCCTGGAAGAGCAATTTGCACATCTATTTATTGAGTCAGGTGCATAGCAGAGGGACAAATATTTCAAAAGTTGCAAACCAAAAAAAATAAACTCCCACACTTTTCTAACTTACTATGAAATATATGTTGCACATTTCGGTACCCTTCCTCAGGCAAATTATATGTGCCTGAGTTGCCATCATTCCCCATCCAGTGTCTCTCTCTGCTGGAGAGAGACAACCGTGGATAGATAGATAGACACTTTATTATCCCAAGAGGGAAAATCAGTTGCCCAGAGGTGTCACAGCAGTTAAGGTTACAAAGTTACAGGGAATGACACCACGGAGGACTGAAATGGACTGTAATGTGATGATGAAAATGATGTAAAATGTTGACCCTGTGAATATGTGTGCATGTGACAAAATAAAAATTCAGTATAAAAAAGAAAAAGAAAAAAGTACTGTTGTGTACATATACATTACCAACTGTAAAAGTACTGATTTCACACAATGTCCCAGTGCACAAGTTCTATAAAATAAAATAAAATAGGGGCAACATGGTTAATGTATGTTTTGTAAAAATCTAAAAGTAAGTGGCAACTTAAAGTTGTCAAATAAACATAGTGGAGTAAAATTACAATATCCAAAATTGCACTTGCAATTGTAGTTTCCACCTCTGGTAACTTCCCCATTGCACCCCTAAATGACAGACAGAATGTTTCATGGAAATACATGTGATGTCATCCCAAGGTGACATACCTTTTCTTGCGCTTAAATGTGTCCTTGAACCCCCCTGGAGATTTGTTGGCTGGACTAACATCAAATGATTGCATACAGTTTGACCCTGAGCACAAGCCAATCACACGTCCCCACAGGCCAAAACCCCCCATCAACACATAGACACATGTACAGACTGTACACACGCAGGATATATGCACACGCACACACCATCTTTCTGCAGTACCGGCCTACACAGACGCATACTTGCACACAGATTCTCATGCGATGGTGTACAACGGGGTTTGCGGGATACCAACACCTGGGTTGTAAAATAAAGGTCAAATGTGTGTTTGTGTGTTTGTCCCAGGCGGGCTCAGAGTGGGACGAAGGCTGTCTTTCCTGTCGCTGTGTGAACGGGAGGAAACAGTGTCATTCCAGATGTCCTCCGCTCTCCTGTGATGAGGTGAGACTCCCATGTGCCTGCTTGTTTGCATTTCAGTACAATACTGACTTAAACAATATTTTATACTTTGTAGTGTTGCAAGAAAGAAAAAAAGATGGTCTACATACAAGGTTAAAAAACTTAGTGTGCTTGTAGATCTGCTATTTCCATTTTCATTTTTTGGGGAAGAAAGCGCAATTTCAATCATGTCGTATTGTGAGCTGATAGATGTGCTATTTTCTTTTTTGCTGGAGGAGGGGGTGGGTTAGTAAAAACGTATTAATCTTATTCAAATGTATTAACTGTTGCACCCCTAGCACTTCCTTGCAATTCCTTCCATTTGATCTGACTGTACAGTTCAAAATGTAAAAGGTGGCTAGCGTGATCCATGAACCACACCGTAAATGTTGTCGATCATCACACTGTCATTCTCTATGTCCTCCTGGCCTACAGTTTTTTCATTTCTCAAAGTTCAATCTATATTTTATACGCTACATTTTTTTTCTCTTCCATACCATACGTCTGCTTGTGTTTTAGCTTGAAGCACACAGCCCATGCATTATTGACCATCCGGCTCACCTCAGAAGTGTCCGGTGGCCAGCCTTCACGTTGACTGAACGTCGTTTCATACGAGAAGTCAATCACTGTAACAAGCTAGTTTCCACCGCAGCAGTGTAAAAACTAAAAAGGTCAGAGAAGTGGATTTATGAGTGTGAAGTACAGTAAGTAGCTAACGCTGTCCTCTGCGTCACAGATGACCTTTCAGGATGCCCGTGGGCAAGGTGCTTTACATTCAATCGATACTATAAGTTGTAAATGTAAATGCAACAATGACCACAAAGTTACAGACAGACAGGACAATCGATAAATGGTAAATTGGTGCATTTATATAGCGCCTTTATCCAAAGAGCTTTACAAAGTGCATTACATTCACCCAGCGCAGAGGAAACCTTGCAAGGCACCAACCTGCTCATCGGGAGCAGTTAGGGGTTCAGTGTCTTGCTCAAGGACACTTCGACAATAAGTTATTGTCAATATCCCGGGCCTTCCGATTCCCAAGCGACCGCTCTAACTCCTGAGAAACTGACGCCCACTTTAGAGACAAGATGAAAACCTATAATGAAATACGTTTAAAATATTCAAGCGGAACCAAGTTGGACAGCTTCAGTTCCTGCTGTAACGAGTTCCAGGTTCCATCCAAAAAGGTCAGCCCACTGCTCTCAGATGTTTAATTTTTTTAGCAACCAAGAAAATCTAACTGACAGGTTGAAATATAGCGGAGGGAGAGGTTCCGAAAGGAGCTAGTTGCTGTAATGCTCAGTTTCTCACTTTCTCTTTTTAAGCACTTAAACCTTATACTTTGTTGACTGGTGTCGCCCAGAAGTACTTGCTCCCACCCCCCCTCCTTTTTTCCCCTCTACATCTCTTTACTGAAAGTGGCAGCAGATCTACAATCTCACAATGCGGCACGTTGTGAGCTTGTAGATATGCTATTTTTGCTGAACGTTCGCCCATTTTTGCAGAATGTTCACATAATATGACATGCCCAGAATAGGGATGCTAGGGTTCATCTTGTTAAAATAAAGATATCCATGGGTCCCATAGGGATCTCTATAGGTAACTTTGTCCAATAGTTAACAACAAGTCATGAGTCCAGTCCTGCTCTTTTCCAGCCCTGACAAGGTGCAGTGTGGCACAGTGTCCCTGGCCTCCAACATCTCAATTACTCTGGCCAAAGACAATGTGCTCATGCTCCCTGTGTGTGGGCTGGTGTAAGTGAAATCAATAACGGACTGTCCAATCCACCCACAGGACTGCACTGTATTCTCTCCCCTAAAGTCTTATATATTTCCCTCTAAAAATAAAATACAGCTATTTCCTGAATTAATTGTCTTTCATACCTTTAAACAGTGCACATATAAAATATGTATTATTTTAGGATCAAATTCACCAGCTTCTCCTGCAATGTCTTACTCTCAGTCTTCTTACTGACTAGAAATGGAATTAGATCTTATACTTTATTGATCCCTGTGGAGGAATATTTTTGTATGGTCACACTGAGGTAGGAACTACGTCAGGACTGTAAGCTGGTGGCCTACATGTGTGTCTGCTTGCATTGTACTCCCAGTGAGACCTGCCAAGTGGTTTGCTCTCCATTATACATTGATTTAATACATAGATTTCCCTCCATGGACAGGTGAGGAATCGATGGCTGACTGTCCTTCACTGTACCCACAGCTTAAATTACTGTACTGTCTGTCGCAGGGCCTTTTTGACTGATTGGGCTCAGGAAGTACAGGGTACATGTACTGGGGCGGCATGTACTGGGGCGGCCATAGCTGAATGGTTAGGGAGCCTGCCTGGGGAACCAGTTCCCCTGGTTGTCCCAGGTTCGATTCCCGGCCAGGATAGCAATGTCGATGTGTGTCCCTGAGCAAGACTCTTAACCCCTAATTGCTCCCCCCCTCGCGCTCCTTGTGTGCTGCACTGGGTTCAGCTGGGTTAAGCTGAAAAAAAAAGCAGCTGGGTTGGGCTGCGATACCCGAATTTCCCTCGCGGGAGGAGTAGGTAACTATCAACTATCAAGTTGTGGAAAGTAACATTTACTTAAGTACTGTACTTAAGTACTTGAGGTATTTGTACTTTACTTGAGTGCTTACAATTTCCAATACTTTTACTTCTACTCCACTATATCTCGGATCCAAATATTGTCCTTTTTTATATATAGCCAATCTACAAGCTCACAATGCGTCGCATCAAGATGTGGCACATTTGAAAATCATTCTGCAAAATGAGTACTTTCTACGTTCTGTATTTTGAGTACATTTCTATGCCAATACCTTTGTACTTTTACTCAAGCACATTATGAATTCCGGACTTCACTTGTAACAGAGTATTTCTATATTGCAGTATTGATACTTTTACTTAAGTAAAAGATTTGAGTACTTTTCCCACCACTGATGTTCTGCAAGAAATATGTTGCTCTGACATGACATGCAGTGAAACCCAACATAAAACGGAGTGGGTGTATTGTACGTAGGTCTTAGACCTATTAATATTGATATGGAATATTAAATATTCATATCAATATCAACATTTATTATGTTCACTTGTGACCCCATTAATCGTGGAACTCATTTACAAACAAGAGCATAATAAAGATGTATTGATGTTGATATAAATATTTAATATTCCATATCAATATTGATAGGTCTTGGACAGAAATCTTTATTATTATTACTATACGAGTACTGGGATTTACAGGGTCAGGACCTGTGTACTGTAGTACGCTAGATCTGTGTGTGTCATCATGGCCTTTCATTTGGGGTGTTTTCAGCACCTTCTGGTGGACAGAATCAGATTGACATACATTATGCACATTGCATTGCATATTGTCACTGTCAAATATGTATGTTTTAAAAAATATATCGTAAATTAAAGCCCTACTACTTCATCATACAAAAGTGTCGCCAAAAGTAGTGAAAATAGCAGATCTACAAGCCTTGTGTTTTTAAATAGTTAAAATAATAACAAAAAAGGAAGGTTTTGAACATACAAGGTCCATCCATAACTATTGTGATTCTACCCAACACAACCTCCACCTACAACATACAAGACTAAAGGTGGTTGCACACTGCACTGCGTGTTTTCGTTGCGTTTTGGAAATCCAAAATCCAAAAGCCAGGGAGAGAGAGAGGAAAGAGAGAGAGAGCACGGGAC